>NC_092294.1:2020471-2297971 GCF_036320965.1 Panulirus ornatus | reverse complement strand
TAAGTAATTGTTAAACTTGAATTTTTTTTATTAATGATACAGTACTGTTCATCGCTCTTGAAGTAATATTGTTTTTATCTGATTTAAAACTACTGAAGATGAAATATGTGAATAAAATTGTTCAAAAGGTGAAGTGTCGAGTGATAACAGGGCGTATGTGATCCTGGACAAGCAAAACGTCGCTTCATCTGGGAAAGAAAATATAGAATTTTATGACCAAAATGGAATGAAACAACGGAACTCTTGGAATGAATCAACCACACACGTCATACAGTGTGGAATGGATCATTAGCATATGCCAGGATATTCTAGACTAGTCACTTGAATATTTCAGTACATTACAGCACAGTACAGCTGTTACAGCACAGTACAGCTGTTACAGTAGGGGATAATTTACTGTGCAGTAGTTCTGTGATCTGCCAGGGTCAATAAGGCCGTCATAACATCAAGTTATAGCCACAAATCGATTTAACTTGAAACGTTTTTTATGATGTTTAAGATAATTTTGAGACCACATACTCACTCACTTGGCAAACTGCTCTTATATGTAAGATAACTCAACCACAGTCATGTGTCGGTAAAGGAATATATCTTACATATGTATATATCTACAGGGAACATATCAAGAACACAAATGTCTATTTCAAGAGTAAATCCAACATATGTCTGTTAACGTTTTAGGCTACATCGACCATCGCTACATGAAAAAGTCATTACTCTATCAACCAAACTATATTTCAGTCAGCGAAACATTGCCATATCAAAATATCTGTCCTTAATTAATCTTTTATATAAACGTTTTGGTCGGCAGTATACGAACCACACGAATGCGTCAAACACTAGTCCATCATACGAACGTTTTCGGTACATCAGGCCACCTTATAGCTTCATTGACAACATATTTTTACAGTCATTATAAACGTTCCAGCTGAAGCCATGACCAGCAATGTGAGTATCGTATATCAGCTGTATCATCCATGCCATCGCTGCTGTAGGGAATATAGCAGCCACAGTAATGATCCACTGGGTAAATACTGAAATAGCCACACAAATGTCACAGCTGGCTATGTGTCAGCTGTGTCAGTGTTTTTATTGGGAAATGCATTTGTCATATGAACCTGCTTTTGATGTACCAGTATAGGCTTGAATTAATGGGGAATACAACAGGTGTATGAACTGCTTCAATAGTGTATTAATAGGGAATGCAATAACTATATGAATGTTTTTGTAGGGAATACAACTATACGAATGCTTCAGTAGAGAATACAGTAACTATATAAATGTTCCAGTAGGGAATGCAATAGATGTATGAATGTTTCAGAGGGAATACAATAACTATGAATGTTTCAGTAGACTATACAGTAGCTGTAGAATGTTTCAAAAGCGAATACAATAGATGTAAGAATGTTTCAGTAGGGGATGTAATAGCTGTATGAATGTTTCAGTAGAATATACAATAAATGTATGAATGTTTCAGTTGGAAATACAATAGATGTATGAATGTTTCAGTAGGGAATACAATACATGTATGAATCTTTCAGTAGAATATACAATAACTGTATGAATGTTCCAACAAGGAATACAATAGATGTATGAACGCTTCAGTAGGGAATGCAATATCTGTTAGAAAGTTTCAGCAAGGAAACCAAGAGATGTATGAATGTTTCAGTAAGGAATATGACAGGTATATAAATGTTTCAGTGTCGGATGAAACAGCTTCAGTAAGGAATGTATCAATAACTGAATATATCCTGTGGATCCTGAAGAACATACTAGCCACAAAAATGTTTTAGGTTACAAAAAGATTTTAGATATAACTTTGCAAAATCCATATGTATGAACCAGCCAGATGTAGCACATGTTTGGATGATTCATACAAGTTCAACATTATCGTGGCTCACAGTTTTGGGATTGTGTCCTTACTCACTCGATGTGTGTCATGCCTGTGTACATGTCCATGTGTATGTTCATTTGCATGAGTGGCGAGACTTGTATGTGTGTTTGTATTTATTTGTTTCATTTTCTATTATTGTTTATGTAAGTGGAGCGTCATCTTCTGCCAGGCTTGACCACTAGGTATACCAGTCTCATCAGAAAACTTCTCACTCTAAAGGGATCTACATTTCTCTGCTTCTGGAAGTAGCGCAGCCTTGAGCTAAGTGTGTGTGTGTGTGTGTGTGTGTGTGTGTGTGTGTGGGTGTGTGTGTGTGTTTCTGTAAGGCTAACTCCTGCATCACGAAGGAGGACCATGTGTGAGTGGTTTCTCTATACCACTTCATACTCCCTGATTCAGTTCCAGTTAATGATAATGGTAATTAATAATGATAATAGTAATAATACTGATGATAACAATAACATTGATATTAATGATGATGATGATGATGATAATAATAGTAATGATAATAATAATAATAATAATAATAATAATAATAATGATAATGATAATAATGATAATAATGATAATGATTATAATGATGATAATAATGATTATAACATTAACAATGATAACAATAATAATAATAATAGTAATAATAATAATAATAATGATAATAATAATAATAATGATAATAATGATAATAATAATAATAATAATAATAATAATAATAATAATAATAATAATCATGATTATGAATATGATAATTTATTGATTTGATCACATGGCTCTCAACATACATATGGCATTAAACAGTGTATACACACAGTGAGGTGGCATTCTGTATTGTTTTTCAATATATTCACCTGGGTTGGAAAAGTACTGTTCTACAAGGTGTTTGCAGTTACTGGCGCAGGCTCGATACTGCTATGGTGTCGAACTGCAGGTAGGGAGAGAGGGATCTCAGCAGGCAGGAGGTGACGGTGGAGTTGTGCTGAAGTACCTTCCTCCTGGATTGTAGGAGGTGAACAGTGTGTTTAGTGCCTCATGATAGTGATGTAAGGAGGAATGAGGATGTCTTGCATACACCCAGCTCCTCGTGGTAGCAGACCCTGTAGTGTCGTGGAAAGGTGAGCTTGGCAAGACTGGACACTGTGACGATATTCATCAGTTCAGTCGCAGGGAGTCGAGGTACCTTGAGGGTACGAAGAATGAAGATGATGAGACGATAGATCGAGGAACTGATGATGTTGATGCGATGCGATGATGTTGATGCGATGCTTGCAGATGAGTGTGGTGTCCAGAGTGGGAGGAGGAAGCTTGCTGGACTGAGCCACCTGGAGTGGGCTGACGTGGTGTCCAGAGTGGCAGGATGAAGCTTGCTGGGCTGAGCCACCTGGAGTGGGCTGACGTGGTGTCCAGAGTGGCAGGAGGAGGAGGGAGCTTGCTGGGCTGAGCCACCTAGAGTGGGCTGGCGTCTCGTGAGACAACAGGGAGCTGGGTGGGACTGAGAGTGAGGATGATGTTCATAACTGTGGGTTTAGGTTCTGGTGTGATGGTGATGAGAGTTGGTGGAGTCCTTACGCTTGGGGGTCGTTAAGGGTGCTCTGGAGGGTTAGGTAGTTGAGACGTTTTGGTGTCGAGGCTTACATCAGTGGTTGAGTCGCCAACATACTTTCACTGAGGAGGTACTACATCCACCAAGGCATCATTTATGATGTTGAGGAAACACGAGGGTCACATCATTTTGGTGTCTTGTAGGACGACACAGATGAGGAACTGGATGATGACAGTCGCCCCTTGGCTCGTATTGTCTGACGATGCTCACTGAGGAAGTCTGGAAATCGTGAAATATGATTTCTCCACTGTGCTATGGTTGACGAGATCGAAAGAACTTGCACGTCTCTGTAAACTCATTTAAGCAGCTTTGTGTGTAATTACCTATTTGTACTGTACTGGGAGAGGGAGTTTCACGCTCATTGGCCCTCTTCCTTTGTTTATGTTTAATCTTATTGTGTGTGCTGTACGGGGAGAGGAAATTATACACTCGTAGGGCCCCCATCTTCAGTGTAAAGGGTAATCAACTATTTATACTGTATTGGGAGGGCGTTTTACTCTCGTGGGACCCTGTCTGTATGTGTATATGTGTATGTGTATTTACTATAGTGTACCAGATTATATACAAGAAACCATTAAAAAGAACTAAATGATATTTTTCTGTTTGGCTGGATAAGAGAGCCATCTCGCAATTCAAAGTCTCAAATGATCAAATGAATTTCCTAAAAGAAATTTACGAGGAAATTACGGTTAGAAATCAAACCACTTAAGTAACTGACATTCAAATACGTTTACCGTGTGAGAGAATGAGGGAAAACTCTCTTAAATAATTCATGAGCAGCTTAACTGCAGCCTTCAGGGTGTGACAGCTGTCAGCGAGGGGGGAGTGACTGACGGAAGGGAAACACGAGAAATGAATCCGACCCTTAGCACTCTCTCGGGGTCAGGGGTCAGGGGTCAGTATGAATTAAGATAAAAAGACGATTTACTCTTTACGTTACTCATTACTCTCCTCTAGTCACCCGTGGTGAACGTGGACGATACATGTATGAATGAACAGTTGTGAAGTACGGAACAATTTACCTCTTTAGGTATGTATTACGAGAATCTGTACGAAACAATTGACCTCTTTAGGTATGTATTACGAGAATCTGTTGCGAGAAGAATCTGGTAGATTGTCTTAAAATGTAAAGTGGCGGACTCGAAGTTATATTGCCACCACCTCATGGAAAAGAGACCAAGTCAGTGAAATCCAAAAAGTGATTAAGAAATTCTCGTTACATTTAGATCTGTCTTCACACAGGAACTCTGTATGTGCAGATCCACAATTGATCCAGTGTGTTGTGAAGTTGTAGGAAGAATGGAATTCTCGAGTCAGTTACTTGTTACCTCCGTCTATGTGGTTGTAGTTCTTGTTGCTCGGGAACTGGTGATTAAATGTGGTTGTAGTTGTGATTGCTGCTGCTGCACAGGAACTGGCGATCAAAAATATGATTCGAGTACTTAAAAACGGTGAGTAATTGCTCTCGTCTGCCGTGTGGTAAATATGGAAGTCATTTATAGAATTATTATCGCGACATTCACTGTACTCTGCTGGGTCTGGAGTCTCCAAGCTGGAAGGTAAAGATAAATGGTGTAGTCTACCCTGACAGTATAAATCTTCCCTGACAGTATAAGTCTACCCTGACAGTATAAGTCTACCCTGACAGTATAAGTCTACCCTGACAGTATAAGTCTACCCTCACAGTATAAGTCTACCCTCACAGTATAAGTCTACCCTCACAGTATAAGTCTATCCTCACAGTATAAGTCTACCCTCACAGTATAAGTCTATCCTCACAGTATAAGTCTACCTTGACAGTATAAGTCTACCCTCACAGTATAAGTCTATCCTCACAGTATAAGTCTATCCTCACAGTATAAGTCTATCCTCACAGTATAAGTCTACCTTGACAGTATAAGTCTACCCTCACAGTATAAGTCTACCCTCACAGTATAAGTCTATCCTCACAGTATAAGTCTACCCTCACAGTATAAGTCTATCCTCACAGTATAAGTCTACCTTGACAGTATAAGTCTACCCTCACAGTATAAGTCTACCCTCACAGTATAAGTCTATCCTCACAGTATAAGTCTACCTTGACAGTATAAGTCTACCCTCACAGTATAAGTCTATCCTCACAGTATAAGTCTATCCTCACAGTATAAGTCTATCCTCACAGTATAAGTCTATCCTCACAGTATAAGTCTACCCTCACAGTATAAGTCTATCCTCACAGTATAAGTCTACCCTGACAGTATAAGTCTATCCTCACAGTATAAGTCTATCCTCACAGTATAAGTCTACCCTCACAGTATAAGTCTATCCTCACAGTATAAGTCTACCCTGACAGTATAAGTCTATCCTCACAGTATAAGTCTATCCTCACAGTATAAGTCTACTCTGATGATATGTTGTTGGTTGACTCAGAGTTTTAACTTAACTGTTAAAGTAGGATTTTTCTTTATAATCAACAGTCACTCAGAAATAATGTCAAGAATTTCAGAAAAATCGTTTTACATACTTCAGTATCCTTTTTGTTTTTACATATGTTTACTGGAGACGGTGTTCAGTGATTATCTGAAATCAATAAGTATCTGCAGATGACATTACCAACTCATGCATAAGGGATCCAAACCTTTTTTAAAGGAATGCAATGGAAAGTGGACAGCAACAGACCACTGGGTCCTTTTCAGGCCATGTGTGATGGTAGAAGAGATCAGAGGCACTGAGATCACTGTGGTGAGTGTAGAAGAGATCAGAGGCACTGAGATCACTGTGGTGAGTGTAGAAGAGATCAGAGGCACTGAGATCACTGTGGTGAGTGTAGAAGAGATCAGAGGCACTGAGATCACTGTGGTGAGTGTAGAAGAGATCAGAGGCGCTGAGATCACTGTGGTGAGTGTTGAAGAGATCAGAGACACTGAGATTACTGTGGTGAGTGTAGAAGAGATCAGAGGCACTGAGATCACTGTGGTGAGTGTAGAGGAGATCAGAGGCGCTGAGATCACTGTGGTGAGTGTAGAAGAGATCAGAGGCGCTGAGATCACTGTGGTGAGTGTAGAAGAGATCAGAGGCACTGAGATCACTGTGGTGAGTGTAGAAAAGCAAACAGCGGACTGAAGGAGAAACGACGACAAACTTTCTATGTAACAAAAGAGGAGCAAATAATGGTATTCAGGGATTTGAAGCGTAGAGTTTTAATCAACTATTCTGTTTGGTAAATCATTCATTATGTCAAAGATCCTTCTGAAGGAAAGGTATTTTGTCTCATTCGAAGTAAAAAGTTTGCTTATGAGTTGGTGTCTGTTACTGCGAGGTATATGAGCCAAATCTATTCTTTAACAGCAGCTTTGATTGTAATAGTCAAAGGTGACTAGATACGAGTTGTACAACCGGCTCTCAGTATTCTGTTTCTCAATCCGGGAATTAGCTCGTTAGCTTTCCTCTGTACTTTCTCTGTTATGTGTAAGTCTTTTTTTTCAAAGCCAGGTTGACCATAACTGAGCATAGTATACAAAGTAGAGACGTACCAGTAAGTCCTAATGAGTTATGATTCGTTTCGTAGACTTCAATTCCAGTACCTTACCATAAAACCTGTTCGTCTAGGATTTCAGTTGCCTTTACGATCTGCTCTATTGACTTAATATGCGTAGAGCTCGCTAGAACGAAGTCCTTCTCTGTCATTTCGTAGCTCTTCATACTGCAACTTGCCTTCTCGTTTGTGTTGCCAATTTGTAAAACGTTGCAATTTTTCGATATTAGAATCGATTAGCTACAAGTAAGTCCAGCCTGTTGGTAGTTGACATTGTTTCTGTAAACGTTCAGTTTCTATTGTGGCTTTATTTAACAGCTGATCTGTCGCTTCTGACGTCTTATAATATTACATCATTATCACAAGACTGATCCTTGTGGCACACTACTTGTTACCTCCAGCCACTCTGAGGCTTGACCGTTGATTACAACACTTTGTTTACCTACTCTTGACCTGGGGCTCTGCTGTGCCTACACTTGACATGGGGCTCTGCTGTGCCCACTCTTGACCTGGGACTCTGGCGTACCCACCCTTGACCTGGGGCTCTGAGTTGCCCGTCCTTGACCTGGGGCTCTGACTGGCCCGTCCTTGACCTGGGGCTCTGGCATGCCTACCCTTGACCTGGGGCTCTGGCTTGCCCGCCCTTGACCTGGGACTCTGGCATGCCTACCCTTGACCTGGGGCTCTGGCTTGCCCGCCCTTGACCTGGGACTCTGGCGTACCCACCCTTACCCTGGGGCTGTGGCATGCCCACCCTTGACCTGGGGCTCTGACTTGTCTGCCCTTGACCTGGGGCTCTGGCGTCTCTCTCAGCTACTCAGAGGAATTTTTTTTCCCAGGTGAGCCTCCGTAGCATTAAGTCACGTTTGGCCATAACGTATTTACTGTTTACTCTCAGGACCAAACAGAAGAAAGTAAGACGTTTAGTTAAAAGAAAAACGTGTAATTTCAAGGGGAATAGATAAATGACATTGCTAAGTTATTTTTTTTCCTTTTTAGTAGATATTTAAATTTTTTAAGTTGTTTTTAGTGATTGATATTCAAAGTTTGGAGTTGGCTTAAAGAGAGACGTTTTTTTTAAGGCAGGAGTTTGAACTTATCATTCGTCTTGCAAAGTGGGTCATGATACATGTCAGAGACAGGTAATGATTAGATACATAGATAGATAAACAGACAGACAGATAGATAGAGAGTTAGACAGACAGCCAGGTAGATAGACAGACAAACGGATAGATAGGTAGATATACAGATAAAGACAGACAAACAAACGGTTAACTTGATAAACAGATAGATAGATAGATGGACGGATGGATAGATAAATAAATAGGTAGATAGATAGATAGATAGATATCAATAGATAGATAGATAAATATATAGATACAAGGGTAGGTAAGTGGGTTGGTAGGTCTTTCATGATGGGTAGAAATGTTGAGACATCGCTACTTGTATAACACAAAGTCATAATTACGCCGACATGAGAATTTACGTAGTTCTGGGCAATTCCATTTGTAGCGAGACAGACATTGTGTTCGGCCATGCCAACTCACAACACTGGTTAATCACTTTAATACTCGTCATCAAAGGCGTCTTTAGCGAGTTGATGTTATTATCACAGAATACAGAATCCTCTATAAAAAGAATCCAACAGACTTTCTGAGTTCGTGTTTCTATAAAACTTAGCATCGAGAGAAAAGTTGAGCAGAAATTTCCAGTGGGGAGAGAACGCCTCTGGAATACATCTGGAGGCGATGAGTGAAGTCCAGGGAAAGTGTCGTATGTGGGCCAGCCACCCGAGGCGGGAGGTAAATGGTTGGAAGACATGAGTGATGAGGGATATGGCTAGGACGTCTGTGAGTCTGACTCAATCCCCTGGTGACTGACTTACCACACCGCTACTCTGTGTCCACTACACTGCACTGTTACCCATTACACTGCTCTCTGTTGCACTCAACTGCCCACTACATTGCATTGTTACCCATTACACTGCTCTCTCTTGCACTCAACTGCCCACTACACTGCACTGTTACCCATTACACTGGTCTCTCTTGCACTCAACTGCCCACTACACTGCGTTGTTACCCATTACACTGCTCTCTCTTCCACTCATCTGGCCACTACACTGCACTGTAACCCATTACACTGCTCTCTCTTGCACTCAGTGTCCACTACACTGCATTGTTACCCATTACACTGGTCTCTCTTGCACTCAACTGCCCACTACACTGCACTGTTACCCATTACACTGCTCTCTCTTCCACTCATCTGGCCACTACACTGCACTGTAACCCATTACACTGCTCTCTCTTGCACTCAGATGTCCACTACACTGCATTGTTACCCATTACACTGCTCTCTCTTGCACTAAACTGGCCACTACACTGCACTGTTACCCATTACACTGCTCTCTTTTGCACTCAGATGGCCACTGCGCTGCACTGTGACCCATTGCACTGGTCTCTCTTGCACTCAACTGCCCTCTACACTGCACTGTTACCAATTACACTGCTCTCTCTCTCTTGCACTCAGATGGTAACTACTCTGCACTGTTACCCATTACACTGCTCTCTCTTGCACTCAACTGGCTACTACACTCAGTTACCCATTACACTGCTCTCTGTTATATACACTGGTCACCGCATTGCACTGTTACTCAATTCACTGCTTTGTCGCTCATTCCAATGCTGTATTTTGTTAGCTGCACTGCTTTCTCATTCATTCTAATGGTCCCTACACTGCTCACTAATGCACTGCACTAATCACTGCACTGGCGTCTTCTGCTCTCAAATGCCTGCTTCACTGATCCCAGTTGTACTTATTTTCACAGTTTCCCTGGTTTCTGTTGCACATTTCTGTTCAGTACACTGTATTCTGCTAGACCATTTATGCTTTTTTGCTTTTTGTAGGATCCCATCATTCGTCGCTCAATTCTGTAACCTGCTGTATCGCCCTCTGCTGGACTGTACCACCTGCTAACCTGCTGTATGGTTGACTTCAACACCTTTTTCTACACTGCTGGTCTGCTTGGCTCTTCCACCTGACACACTAGTGGCTTCTGCTGGTCTTTACCACCTGCCACACTGCTGTCTGCTGCACGCTGCCACATACTGCAGGACCATCTGCTGGTCTCTGCCACCTGCCACACTGCTGTCTGCTGCACGCTACCACATACTGCAGGACCATCTGCTGGTCTCTACCACCTGCCACACTGCTGTCTGCTGCACGCTACCACATACTGCAGGACCATCTGCTGGTCTCTACCACCTGCCACACTGCTGTCTGCTGCACGCTGCCACATACTGCAGGACCATCTGCTGGTCTCTGCCACCTACCACACTGCTGTCTGCTGCACGCTACCACATACTGCAGGACCATCTGCTGGTCTCTACCACCTGCCACACTGCTGTCTGCTGCACGCTACCACATACTGCAGGACCATCTGCTGGTCTCTACCACCTGCCACACTGCTGTCTGCTGCACGCTGCCACATACTGCAGGACCATCTGCTGGTCTCTACCACCTGCCACACTGCTGTCTGCTGCACGCTACCACATACTGCAGGACCATCTGCTGGTCTCTACCACCTGCCACACTGCTGTCTGCTGCACGCTACCACATACTGCAGGACCATCTGCTGGTCTCTACCACCTGCCACACTGCTGTCTGCTGCACGCTACCACATACTGCAGGACCATCTGCTGGTCTCTACCACCTGCCACACTGCTGTCTGCTGCACGCTGCCACATACTGCAGGACCATCTGCTGGTCTCTACCACCTGCCACACTGCTGTCTGCTGCACGTTACCACATACTGCAGGACCAGCTGCTGGTCTCTGCCACCTGCCACACTGCTGTCTGCTGCGCTTTGCTGATGGCTGCATTGCCCTGTGTTGCATTTCGTCTGCTGTGTTGCAGGCAGCTACGCTCTGTACGTTGCTCTCTGTTGCATTGTTCTCTTCTGAGCTTTTCCAGTGTTCACTGTTCTCTGCTGAAACTTCTCTCTGTTCACTGTTCTCTGCTGAACCTTATCATCAGCTCTTCATCTTTCCACTTGACTTTACAACCTTTCAAAATACTCCCTGACAGACTGCAGCTCCTGCTGCTCCACAATGTCTTTCAATCTGCTGGACTGTACCACCTGCTGGACTGTTTCCTGCTGGGTCTACTACTTGCATCATTCTGCTGGACTGTGCCCTGCTGGGTCTGTTACCTGCTTCAGTCTGCTGGACTGTGCCCTGCTGGGTCTGTTACCTGCTTCAGTCTGCTGGACTGTGCCCTGCTGGGTCTGTTACCTGCTTCAGTCTGCTGGACTGTGCCCTGCTGGGTCTGTTACCTGCTTCAGTCTGCTGGACTGTGCCCTGCTGGGTCCACCACCTTCACCACGCCTCTCTGGTTAAGTTCCTACTTGCAACATTACCCTGAGCTGGACTTTCGTGATACTTGCAACATCCCTCTCACCTGGACTCCTCCACTTGCAGGGTTTCTTCCTGCTCTGGTCTGCCGTCTGCAGAAGCGCTCTCTGCTGCACTCCACAACTGTACCCAGAGTTCTGCGTTGGTGAGGGATACTCGCTCTTGCCACACTCTTCTTCCAGCCTACACACACCCACGAAAAAAATAAAAAAAATAAAACCAGTTTCGAACATATGCATACAATGTGTTGTACCATCCAGATCTAATTGTAATTTCGAGTCCTTCTCTTTTAATTAGAATGGAATTCAGTATAATCCCAGCTTTCAGGACGAAAAGAAAAAATATAGCAGCCTATATATATATTTCTTGTAGTATTGGAAAATATTTCTTGGGTTTTAGAATATCTATACTTCGCTATTGTGCTCGTTCTTGTGTTTATCTGCACCAGGAATATGTATATATATGTACAGAAATATCTGTTGTTTTGATACAGTATTTTGCTTATTCGGTAAAGGATGTTGACATATTCTCCTGCTGTTTTGTTGTGTCACTGACGTCAGACTCAGTCAACAGCGTCAAACATCATCAGAAAATATCACAAATTAGATTAAATCATCGACAACATCAGATGATATCAAGCGACATGAGAGAATATCAGATCGCATCAGACAATATCGAATCACATTTAAGACATCAAACATCATCACACATCAGACAACACTGGACACATATATGAACTTGCGTTCATGTCGACAAAAAACGAACCCTCGACACGGTTTGGAAATTATCAAGTAAGTCAGCCAAGTTTGCTTATGAATACAGTCGTGAATGTATCGTCAATAATAAGTATATGTTTAGCTACAGCATATCATGCAACATCTCCAGAGTAGGAGTGATGATGCTCAACATTATTATGATCTGCACTAGGAACTCTGTGAGAAACTAGAGACATCCCCTAAAGGTGTTGAGGCGTCGCTTTAAGATACAAAGATGTTTAAATCCTTTAAGAATGTTAGTGTTTGTATGATTCGATACGAGAAACCAAAATTACGTCTGTAGTTACTTTCCTGTTCGTCAGATGTTCTTATGAATATAGAATATTTTTACAGAGATTACATTTACGCAATATGTTCACGAAATATATATTTAGATCTCATTTAAGTTTTAGGTTCGCCTGACGTCATGTGAAGCGTTTGGGGTAAACCATGGAAAGCTGTGTAGGTATGTATATTTGCGTGTGTGGACGTGTATGTATATACATGTGTATGGGGGTGGGTTGGGCCATTTCTTTCGTCTGTTTCCTTGCGCTACCTCGCAAACGCGGGAGACAGCGGCAAAAAAAAAAGAAAAAAAAAAAAAATATATATATATATATATATATATATATATATATATATATATATATATATATATATATATATATATAGTTAATCATTATCACCTACAGCACACCAACCTGAAGGCTGTAACGAAACTACCAGTTCACATGGAACAGTTGATGCCCACATACGACCCACCTTGATAGTCCACAAGATTTGTAAATTTCTCAGGTGGTCTCAAATGGGTGGAGAAGTCTATTCAAACTTGCAATTGGATTCCATTACCACGCGAACACTTCAACAGCCGTTCCTTTTCTTGACTAACTACGTCTGTATTTTTTTTTTTTCTGTTGGCCAGGTACGCCTTTACCCACAAGTCTCACACGCTTTCTCTTTGACTATATTTCTCTGCCTGTTTCATGTTCCTATTCTAGACACGACGGGCTCATAACTCAAAAAATATAATCTCTTTCCTGCCCTTCGCACTGATTCAACACACTATGAATAAACCTTTGACTGACCTGACCTGTATTGTTTTCAGTGAAAGACAACTCTATACATCATGTATATTTACGTCTGTCTATGTATCCATCTATCTCTCTATATGTGTGTGTGTGTGTGTGTGTGTGTGGAATGCAATGTCGTATAATGATGTAAAACATCTTGTTTATTAGTTAATTTTTCGTCAGTAATCGTGTCGTCATCAGAAAATAATAATGAACACTCTCGGATATTATTGTTATTCTTGTAAACATAATGGTAATTAAGGGTAATTAAAAATACATAATAACTGGATGTCAACCTTTAATAAGGCTACTCACAATACCTATTGAAATTTATCCCAGAATTTCAGTTATCATCTACGATCAAGGATGATGCTAATACTTTATGAAGGTTTTAAGATGTTCCCAGGCGTCATACAGCTACGCGTCTGATGATAACCAGGTATCAGGCATCGGAAACATCGTGGATATCCTAGTGTTTAGGTCACTCTGCACGAACTGGTGCTTGAATTGCCGAACCATCTGTTACAGCTGTTAGAAATGACTGGCGGGGAAAACACCACCCTGTGTCAGTGGCTATGTTTTCAGTACTGCGTTGGAGTGTGAGGGAAGACCTTATGAAAGTACTGTATACTACAAAGATAAGCTCACGAGAAAGTTTTCCCCAGCTTAAAGCTTCCAGCTTCAGGTCTGGTAAGATGTGAATGTCTTAGAAATTGTTTGTGTCATGATTCCGTTAATATATGTAAATTTTTAATTTTTTTGGTTAACTCTTTGGTAATTATTTCAAGATATTATAATCATGTTTCTTTGTAGTTTTTATTTTTGTCTGATAGATGTGCTGGAAATGAGATGTTTGAGGACAATGTGTGGTGTGAGGTGGTTTGATCGAGTAAGTAACGTAAGGGTAAGAGAGATGTGTGGAAATAAAAAGAGCGTGGTTGAGAGAGCAGAAGAGGGTGTTTTGAAATGGTTTGGGCACATGGAGAGAATGAGTGAGGAAAGATTGACCAAGAGGATATATGTGTCGGAGGTGGAGGGAACGAGGAGAAGAGGGAGACCAAATTGGAGGTGGAAAGATGGAGTGAAAAGGATTTTGTGTGATCGGGGCCTGAACATGCAGGAGGGTGAAAGGAGGGCAAGGAATAGAGTGAATTGGAGCGATGTGGTATACAGGGGTTGACGTGCTGTCAGTGGATTGAATCAAGGCATGTGAAGCGTCTGGGGTGAACCATGGAAAGCTGTGTAGGTGTGTATATTTGCGTGTATGGACGTGTGTATGTACATGTGTATGGGGGGGTTGGGCCATTTCTTTCGTCTGTTTCCTTGCGCTACCTCGCAAACGCGGGAGACAGCGACAAAGTATAAAAAAAAAAAAAAAAAAAAAAAAATATATATATATATATATATATATATAGGGGGTGACTGTATTATTGACTGGTTGGTAAGGTTATTTAATGTAAGTAAGACTCATGGTGAGGTGCCTGAGGATTGGCGGAATGCGTGCAGTGTCATTGTACAAAGGCAAAGGGGATAAGAGTGAGTGCTCAAATTACAGAGGTATAAGTCTGTTGAGTATTCCTGGTAAATTATATGGGAGGGTATTGATTGAGAGGGTGAAGGCATGTACAGAGCATGAGATTGGGGAAGAGCAGTGTGGTTTCAGAAGTGGTAGAGGATGTGTGGATCAGGTGTTTGCTTTGAAGAATGTATGTCAGAAATACTTAGAAAAGCAAATGGATTTGTATGTAGCATTTATGGATCTGGAGAAGGCATATGATAGAGTTGATAGAGATGCTCTGTGGAAGGTATTAATAATATATGGTGTGGGAGGCAAGTTGTTAGAAGCAGTGAAAAGTTTTTATCGAGGATGTAAGGCATGTGTTCGTGTAGGAAGAGAGGAAAGTGATTGGTTCTCAGTGAATGTAGGTTTGCGGCAGGGGTGTGCGATGTCTCCATGGTTGTTTAATTTGTTTATGGATGGGGTTGTTAGGGAGGTGAATGCAAGAGTTTTGGAAAGAGGGGCAAGTATGAAGTCTGTTGTGGATGAGAGAGCTTGGGAAGTGAGTCAGTTGTTGTTCGCTGATGATACAGCGCTGGTGGCTGATTCATGTGAGAAACTGCAGAAGCTGGTGACTGAGTTTGGTAAAGTGTGTGAAAGAAGAAAGTTAAGAGTAAATGTGAATAAGAGCAAGGTTATTAGGTACAGTAGGGTTGAGGGTCAAGTCAATTGGGAGGTGAGTTTGAATGGAGAAAAACTGGAGGAAGTGAAGTGTTTTAGATATCTGGGAGTGGATCTGGCAGCGGATGGAAACATGGAAGTGGAAGTGGATCATAGGGTGGGGGAGGGGGCGAAAATTCTGGGAGCCTTGAAGAATGTGTGGAAGTCGAGAACATTATCTCGGAAAGCAAAAATGGGTATGTTTGAAGGAATAGTGGTTCCAACAATGTTGTATGGTTGCGAGACGTGGACTATGGATAGAGTTGTGCGCAGGAGGATGGATGTGCTGGAAATGAGATGTTTGAGGACAATGTGTGGTGTGAGGTGGTTTGATCGAGTAAGTAACGTAAGGGTAAGAGAGATGTGTGGAAATAAAAAGAGCATGGTTGAGAGAGCAGAAGAGGGTGTTTTGAAATGGTTTGGTCACATGGAGAGAATAAGTGAGGAAAGATTGACCAAGAGGATATATGTGTCGGAGGTGGAGGGAACGAGGAGAAGAGGGAGACCAAATTGGAGGTGGAAAGATGGAGTGAAAAAGATTTTGTGTGATCGGGGCCTGAACATGCAGGAGGGTGAAAGGAGGGCAAGGAATAGAGTGAATTGGAGCGATGTGGTATACCGGGGTTGACGTGCTGTCAGTGGATTGAATCAAGGCATGTGAAGCGTCTGGGGTAAACCATGGAAAGCTGTATAGGTATGTATATTTGCGTGTGTGGACGTATGTATATACATGTGTATGGGGTGGGTTGGGCCATTTCTTTCGTCTGTTTCCTTGCGCTACCTCGCAAACGCGGGAGACAGCGACAAAGCAAAAAAAAAAAAAAAAAAAAAAAAGATTACTGCTGTTCTTGATCGTTTTTAATCTTGACTATATAAGTTCATTCGTTTTTGTTAAAGTTCATTAGGTTTGGTTAATAACCTAACGAGATTTATACAAACAGTTATCATTTTTTTTTCTTTACATTTACCATTTGATTTACTGCACCGGTGTTGTCTGAGACCCTATTTATTTCAAGGTTCTGATAAAACGAGTTAGTTTCGACACGTTAACCAATGAACAAGAAGTTGATAACTACACTGGCGTGCCTTTTCATTATATATATATATATATATATATATATATATATATATATATATATATATATATATATATATATATATATATATATATATATATATATATATATATATATGTGTGTGTGTGTGTGTGTGTGTGTGTGTGTTATATAAGCAATTCATTGTTAAAGATCCTAATTCATTTCTTAACGAGATTACGAATTTGAATCTTGGACAATACGTAATGATGAACTCTAGCGTTCAGTCCTCGTTCTAGTAACATTCCTTTAAAGGAAACGTCTTATATATACAGTGACAGTTTTCTTAGGGTTTCAGAGTAAGTTGAAATCCCTTGATCACATATGAATAACGGAATGTCTATGAAGTCTTCCAGTGTAACCATCTCTAGCGAATGGTCTTTCTCTGTCATCACAAATGATGGCTTAACGACCATCCAGATAACATCCAGCATTCGGTTTATAAACTATGTTAATGCCACATTTTCTCCACATTTTCGAATTACCTGATGGAACGCGAGAGTATGTGGTTCACAGCTGACGTAGAGATTAATCCAAATCTTCCATTTATAGTTATCATTATCAAATGATTGGATAACTTGTTCGTCAGTTTATGATAATCCTCTGTTCACGTATATACAAAGTTCACATTATTTATTTTTGTGAATTCTAATTATGCTTTTATTCATAGTCTCACAAGTAGTATATTTGCTATTTGTCCTGTTTTAAATTTGATGACGAATTGATATTTCAAAGAAAACTTTCAAGCGATAATTGGTCCTTCGTAATCTACAGACATGTGTTGCAAAAACCACAAACTATTATAAATCCTCATGTGTAAGTTGGGGTGTTGGGTAAACACAGTGGAGAGCATCTGAATTTGATTCATCTAATGGTACATGAATAAAACTCACAAGCTCCTCCCTGTGTGTACTCACCAACACAATTTACACACTTGTTGTAATGAATTATTTAAATCCTCATGTAGCTTCTCTTCCGGGGGCACTGGTTCAATTTTTCGCAGTATAAACTCCAGCAAAGTTCCAGTCTACGTAACAAGCTTAGAAATTGCCTGATGAATTTTCTTCTTCCTCATAGTTTTAGTGACGGTGATGTTAAAGACCAAGGGTTATATTAGAGGAATATTTATATTTGTAGATGTAGATCCAAGGGGTGTAGAGGAGGCATCTCCTGTCTACATCTACACATATGATACAAGTAAACCATCGAATACTGGTAGAACGAAGAGACGTTTGAAGTCTTGGAGAGTTGAAGATTTGGGTCGTTCAATTCCACCGTGTGCCGTACGTAGTAGTCAAACCACCATTCTCGGCCAATAGAAATCACTCATAGGAAGGTGATTACCCCTTCTCAGTATCCAGGTTATCAGTAGAAAACCCATGTAAACAACAGCTACTGATAGAGGCGTTTGATACGTGTACTGATCAGCTTTTCATTGTCTCATATGAAGGTTCAACCAGTTGGATCTGTGAATGAACACAGGTTGGTTGAGTGGTTGTTTCCGCTTTGTGCCTGTCAACTGCCAGTGTCATTGTCAAGTTACGTCCACCAAACAAAGCTCTTAACACCACCTTCAGGTGTTGAGGATCATCCCAAGACGACATAGATTTAAGAATACATGTTCTCCATTATGTATGTGGCTCATGGAGGTGCAGGTTGGATAAGTATTGTTTACAACGAAAATTATTTGTTTCCACAGTCTTCAATATTTTATGGAATATTCTTTAATTTAGTCATTGTTCAAATGTATTTTTAAAACGTGAAATTAATTTTGTTTTATTTTCTAAGGTTGATTTTTATGTTGTTAGACTCAATCATCCTAGATCGTTTTTGCTTTATGTTGAAATTGATATTGTCTTGCTCAATGTTATCGATAATAAGTGCTATGTTTTGTGAATAACATTATTAGATTAACACTTTTACTAAATTTTACATTTCCTCAAGTAGGTTTGCTATTGAATTTACTGGTTTTAGTTGGTATGAATTTATGTATCCCTGGGGCAAGGGAAGAAAGAAAATTTCTCACGTGTTTCCTGCTTGTCATAGAGGGAAACCAAACAGGGAAGGAGAGGGGCGCTGGAAAACCTCCCATGCTTGAAATCTGATTTTCTAAAAGTTGAAATAGAAAAAGGAGTCAAGCGAGAAGTGCTCAGTGTTCTTCAAGGCTCAGGCTCGGGTGTCTACATTTGTGTGGATGTCATCAAGATGTGACGAAGGGAGAGATGGCAGAGGATCCTCAATGTCTTATTTCTGAACGAAACAAAGTGTTAAGGGAAAGGCGAAGGTTCGAAATGTCTTAGGGATAAAGTCAGGGGTTGGTGTGAGGGCGAGCTAAGGAAAGGGGCAAAACATCTATTTGCCGGAGGATGAGCAGTGGAAATGTGTGAAAAATGGAACGTAGACTTAAGTGGGTGAAAATGAAGTAGATCACGAGAGCAAGGGTGACTATTAGTGTTTATACTCCTGGAAACGAGAGGACAAGAGAAAAGAGGCGGCTGTTCTGGGAGAGGAGGTGAGTGAGTGTGTCAGATAAAGAGATATCATTAACATATGCTAATGACGTAGCTATTATAACTAAACATGAGAGAGGCTTGATGAATAGGTGGTCCATTTGTTTGAAGAGAAACGGCGGAAAAATCAGTAAAATGGAAACGATTCAAATTACCAGAGACAGAGGAGAGTGTGACTCGAATATACCAGACCACCAGCTACAACAGTGAGGGTTGTAGATACTTCGCAGCAATATTTAATGCTGAAAAACTACAACAAGTGCATATAAACAACAACTTCATTAAGTACGATGCAAACTCCAGTATACTATAACTTACACTGAAAAAAAACCCAGAAATATACCATTGTAAAGAAAAACAGTAATGTGTAACACCATTCTAAGACCAATTTTGATACATGGATCAGTTGAGATGACTCACAACCACCACACGTTTATACAACCGTGCTGCTAAGATGAGAGCACCTGGGTCGATCACAGAAGTTACAGAGATAAGATAAGGTGAGAAGCATGAGGATAAGAGAGGATTTGGATGTTTCAGAAACAACTGAAAAGACAAAGCAAAGGTGGTGGTATGGCCAGGTACAAAGAACAGAAGACGGGAGATATACCAAGAAGGTTTGCAACTGGACCCCTGGAGGAAGCTATTCAGCAGGATGGTCCACAGTGAGGTGGATATAAGGCATCAAGAGCTCACTTAGAAGAATAAAGACATGGAAGAAGTTTAAGAAAACGGAGAACACGAGAACAGGGACGAGTGAAGAAGATGGGTTGAAGGGCATCTGGCCAGAAAAATGGTGAGAAATATATGATTTTTTCTTGATTTTTTCGATAATGATTCACATTCATTGTTTCTCTTTCCAGCTATGACTCGCGTGAGCGTGACGGCAAGGGAGGTGGCATAGGCCGCGCCCAGCAGTGGGGAGACGAGGAGGCGTGGGGAGTGGAGCAGCGGGCGTGGTTTAATACCTCTACCTCCCCCGCCCACCTGCTGGTGAGGGACGTGCGTGGGCGCGACGAGGGCAACTATAGATGCAAGGTGCACTTCAAGGCTTCTCCCTCCTGGTCTCAGAAGATAACACTAGATGTTAAAGGTCAGTTATCTTAGCGTTCTGAAGTGACACACACACACACACACACACACACACACACACACACACACACACACACACACGTGGTGTATCGGTTAGTGTTACTGGTGGCCACGCATGATGCACGGTTCGCCTCGGATCAGCGCAAGGGGTTCGAATCCTGGTTGCGGTAGCCGGTCCACAGTCCACCCGGCTGTTCATCCTCCTGAAGGGGCTTGTCGATTAAATGGGCACTTGTCATATACTGGGATGTGTGTGTGTGTGTGTGTGTGTGCATAGAAGTAAAGACACGATTCATATATACAAGGTCAAGTGACGGAGTAACGCGGGTAAAAAACTCTCTCCCTCTAACTTACAAATTGTAGCCACACTGGCAACTCCACACCAGCACTGTGTATGATGGTAGACCGGTACAAGGCGATACCAGAAGCGGCTCTTACAGGGGGCGCTTAACTATCGCTATTCCATAAAACGGTCGTTTCGCAGTGGCCAATTGGGTTGTAATAAGAGTACTGGACGTGAGGCTCAGCAGGTAATCATACTGACGTACTCATAACACATGACAAGGATGATGTACTAATAGTTTTCAGGATGATTCTCTTATAAGATGATCAACAGAGAGAAATCTTGATTCTTAAACACAAGAATCTTATGGTAGAAAGGGATCATTAATGAGTAAAGTATGTGTATAAATGAACTGGATTTCTTTACTCATAAACAATGATGGTTTTATTTTTATTTCCGAGAAGACTTATTAGGCTTGGTACTTAAGCTTGGCTGTGAGCTTATAGAAGCTTGGGCGAGTGAAGTGGGTCGGACTGGAATTATGAATAGGGATTACCTTCAACCTATTGAGGACACTGAGAATTAAGAGCATTTACTGAATAAACCTACAGCCAAGGTACAGATAGGATGCAGAATTTGCAGGAAAAACTTGGTATCTTGCATGGTATACTTAATGATGATGACCATCTACCATCAGATAGATAGATGGAGGCAGAATGAAGGAGCATGTGATGGCAGGAGAAAATATTAGAGAGTTTAAAGATGAATTATTTGAGGCCATAAGGATGAGGATTTATTACCAATGACAGAGAAAAAAGTTAGGAATGACAACAAATAGATATAGAATTAGATAAACTGTGGAGTGAGTGAGAGACTTGAGAAAAAGCATCTGGTGTTAGGAAGAAATTAGGGAATAGAGATGTCTGCTTTCTGGTCAGGATAATGATTCACCGTGATTGAAGGAGTTCACCGGGAATTAAGCCAGAGAAGAGACGGTGCAACAGTGGAAAAGAGCAGTAGCGTCTTAAATGCTTGTCGCTCAGGATAACGAGATGTCCCATAGCACAGAGACCATAGATGGTCGAGGATGGGAAGTAAGAGAGAGGAGCAACGTCTGGATTTGGGGGACATTGAAACAGAGACACAGTAAATCATTAAGTGAAGCGACAGAGACGGTCATATATGCTGCTGAAGGCAGAACAAACAGAAGAATATGGTTTGTGTGATAGCAAGCGTAGGGAGAAGTGCAGAACATTCGATGATCAGTGGATACTGTGGAAAATATAGATGAAGGAGGAACAGACATGGAGGTAACGAAGCTACATTCCAGGACTTAGTCGACAAGTAGGTAGAACCAAAGCTAAGAACACTGGGTAAACGCTAGATAGGAAGGAGTAGATCAATGATGAGTTATGGACTGGGCAAAGATCATATTTTGACTTAAGAAAGCAAAGGTGGATAAGGAAGATTTGCACATCACATAGTCAAAGGATGAGAGAAACGAAGAGATTTGGCAGATATGGTGAAGACTTGATGATTACCTTCATTGTGGAGCTTTGTCTGTAGTAAGCTGTATTAAAGGAGACTTCTGTCAGAGTTACGAACATGGATCAATTCAGTAGGGCATTCATCAAAGATCACACGGCGAGGGAAGAACGATGTAGGACGGGTAATACAGTAAGAGGCAAACAGCAGAAGACCATAAACAAGAGGTTTGGAAGTAAAACAACCCAAACCATAACCTTGGTGAGGCGAGGGTCATCAAGTGATACAAATGTCAGACCAAAAAAGATGTATATGAATGTGGTTGAATTGGTAGTAATTGGAGGTGAACTAGAGGCCAAGAAACGAATTAGGGACAGCAAACCCGACACTGTCAGAATAAGAGACAAAACTGGGGATAATACATAACAAGAGACAGTATCAGTTTTCACGGAATATTGAATGTGGTCCAGTTGAATAGTTCATGATGGGAAGGGTCAGGTAAGGTCACCACTTTGACCTGAGATCACCCCACCGACTTCTCTTATATGTATTCCTGTATATAGATTGTCTGGTGTGTGTTTCTGTGTGTGTGTGTATATATATATATATATATATATATATATATATATATATATATATATATATATATATATATATATATATATATATATATTTCCATTTGCTTTTCTAAGTATTTCTCACATACATTCTTCAAAGCAAACACCTGATCCACACATCCTCTACCACTTCTGAAACCACACTGCTCTTCCCCAATCTGATGCTCTGTACATGCCTTCACCCTCTCAATCAATACCCTCCCATATAATTTACCAGGAATACTCAACAAACTTATACCTCTGTAATTTGAGCACTCACTCTTATCCCCTTTGCCTTTGTACAATGGCACTATGCACGCATTCCGCCAATCCTCAGGCACCTCACCATGAGTCATACATACATTAAATAACCTTACCAACCAGTCAACAATACAGTCACCCCCTTTTTTAATAAATTCCACGGCAATACCATCCAAACCTGCTGCCTTGCCGGCTTTCATCTTCCGCAAAGCTTTCACTACCTCTTCTCTGTTTACCAAATCATTTTCCCTAACCCTCTCACTTTGCACACCACCTCGACCAAAACACCCTATATCTGCCACTCTATCATCAAACACATTTGGATTTGTATGTAGCATTTATGGATCTGGAGAAGGCATATGATAGAGTTGATAGAGATGCTCTGTGGAAGGTATTAAGAATATATGGTGTGGGAGGAAAGTTGTTAGAAGCAGTGAAAAGTTTTTATCGAGGATGTAAGGCATGTGTACGTGTAGGAAGAGAGGAAAGTGATTGGTTCTCAGTGAATGTAGGTTTGCGGCAGGGGTGTGTGATGTCTCCATGGTTGTTTAATTTGTTTATGGATGGGGTTGTTAGGGAGGTAAATGCAAGAGTTTTGGAAAGAGGGGCAAGTATGAAGTCTGTTGGGGATGAGAGAGCTTGGGAAGTGAGTCAGTTGTTGTTCGCTGATGATACAGCGCTGGTGGCTGATTCATGTGAGAAACTGCAGAAGCTGGTGACTGAGTTTGGAAAAGTGTGTGGAAGAAGAAAGTTAAGAGTAAATGTGAATAAGAGCAAGGTTATTAGGTACAGTAGGGTTGAGGGTCAAGTCAATTGGGAGGTGAGTTTGAATGGAGAAAAACTGGAGGAAGTGAAGTGTTTTAGATATCTGGGAGTGGATCTGGCAGCGGATGGAACCATGGAAGCGGAAGTGGATCATAGGGTGGCGGAGGGGGCGAAAATCCTGGGGGCCTTGAAGAATGTGTGGAAGTCGAGAACATTATCTCGGAAAGCAAAAATGGGTATGTTTGAAGGAATAGTGGTTCCAACAATGTTGTATGGTTGCGAGGCGTGGGCTATGGATAGAGTTGTGCGCAGGAGGATGGATGTGCTGGAAATGAGATGTTTGAGGACAATGTGTGGTGTGAGGTGGTTTGATCGAGTGAGTAACGTAAGGGTAAGAGAGATGTGTGGAAATAAAAAGAGCGTGGTTGAGAGAGCAGAAGAGGGTGTTTTGAAGTGGTTTGGGCACATGGAGAGGATGAGTGAGGAGAGATTGACCAAGAGGATATATGTGTCGGAGGTGGAGGGAACAAGGAGAAGAGGGAGACCAAATTGGAGGTGGAAAGATGGAGTGAAAAAGATTTTGAGTGATCGGGGCCTGAACATGCAGGAGGGTGAAAGGAGGGCAAGGAATAGAGTGAATTGGAGCGATGTGGTATACCGGGGTTGACGTGCTGTCAGTGGATTGAAGCAAGGCATGTGAAGCGTCTGGGGTAAACCATGGAAAGCTGTGTAGGTATGTATATTTGCGTGTGTGGACGTATGTATATACATGTGTATGGGGGTAGGTTGGGCCATTTCTTTCGTCTGTTTCCTTGCGCTACCTCGCAAACGCGGGAGACAGCGCCAAAGTATAATAAAAAAAATATAATATATATATATATATATATATATATATATATATATATATATATATATATATATATATATATATATATATATATATATGAACCATTATTTTTTGAGTATATATAGTTTTTCTTGTCGTTGTAGTTTTAACTGTAACTGTTTGCTCCTTTCCCTCGAGTGTAGCAGCAAGTCTCACATCTCTTCCTCCCTCCTTCCCTTCCCAGATCCACCAGGGTTCCCGAGAATCCAGGATGAGTCAGGACAGCGGCTGGAGGGCCCCATCGGCCCGTATGAGGACGGATCCACCGTCAGGATGACCTGTCTCAGCTCCGGAGGTAAGGTGCTCGAGGTGATCCACGTAGTCAGTCATCCATCCAGGGTGAGTAAAGGTGTCTGGAATCTTTCACACCAGTTCGAGGTGATCCATGTAGTCAGTCATCCATCCAGGGTGAGTAAAGGTGTCTGGATTCTTTCACACCCGTTCTCATGAGGGTTGACACGCTGGTAAGCAAAACACGTACGATCGAACACCACTCCTGGTTGGGTGCGTTAAGAATGTGGGGTTTAGGTCGCTTGCCTCAGGATATTCATTGGTGCTGGAATGTGTTTAAATCCACTGCAGAACAGAATTTCTATTTTAGAATATCCTTTAGGATAGACGCTGTCAGTGGACGAGGATCAAACGAAGGAAAATTAAACAAGTCACACGAGTTTCTAAGAATAACAATAGTTTTCAAAAGTTTTCAACCTTCGTCATCAGTCCAATTGGTTTCGCCCGTCATGAGCTTCACTGTGCTCATGTCCAGCAGGCAAGCGCCCCCATGGCCACAGGGATGATGTTATGTGAAAAATTAATGTATTTCCTGGCTGATAATTCTGTCAGAGTAGCCATAATTAGCAAAACAAAGAAAAAATAATCAGTCTAGTTTAAACTAATTCTGTTGTTATGATAATCCCAAGTCAGTAACTTAATCTTGAAGAAAAGTCTAACTTAAGACATTAATCTCTTTGTTTAGTTAGTTGAGACAGTACGGGCAGCTAAGTGCTAATTTAAGGCCATCTCACAGTCTCTCTCTCTCTCTCTCTCTCTCTCTCTCTCTCTCTCTCTCTCTCTCTCTCTCTCTCTCTCTCTCTCTCTCTCTCTCTCCAGCGGGGGGCTGAAAATCCTCCCCTCCCGGTTATTGATTTTCCGAAAGAAGGAACAGAGAAGGGGGCCAAGTGAGGATATTCCCTCAAGGGCTCAGTCCTCTGTTCTTAACGCTACCTCGCTAAAGCGGGAAATGGCGAATAGTATGAAAAAAAATATATATATTTTTTTTTTTTTTTGCTTTGTCGCTGTCTTCCGCGTTTGCAAGGTAGCGCAAGGAAACAGACGAAAGAAATGGCCCAACCCACCCCCATACACGTGTATATACATACACGTCCACACACGCAAATATACATACCTACACAGCTTTCCATGGTTTACCCCAGACGCTTCACATGCCCTGATTCAATCCACTGACAGCACGTCAACCCCGGTATACCACATCGATCCAATTCACTCTATTCCTTGCCCTCCTTTCACCCTCCTGCATGTTCAGGCCCCGATCACACAAAATCTTTTTCACTCCATCTTTCCACCTCCAATTTGGTCTCCCACTTCTCCTCGTTCCCTCCACCTCCGACACATATATCCTCTTGGTCAATCTTTCCTCACTCATTCTCTCCATGTGCCCAAACCATTTCAAAACACCCTCTTCTGCTCTCTCAACCACGCTCTTTTTATTTCCACACATCTCTCTTACCCTTACGTTACTTACTCGATCAAACCACCTCACACCACACATTGTCCTCAAACATCTCATTTCCAGCACATCCACCCTCCTGCGCACAACTCTATCCATAGCCCACGCCTCGCAACCATACAACATTGTTGGAACCACTATTCCTTCAAACATACCCATTTTTGCTTTCCGAGATAATGTTCTCGACTTCCACACATTCTTCAAGGCTCCCAGGATTTTCGCCCCCTCCCCCATCCTATGATTCACTTCCGCTTCCATGGTTCCATCCGCTGCCAGATCCACTCCCAGATATCTGAAACACTTTACTTCCTCCAGTTTTTCTCCATTCAAACTTACCTCCCAATTGACTTGACCCTCAACCCTACTGTACCTAATAACCTTGCTCTTATTCACATTTACTCTTAACTTTCTTCTTTCACACACTTTACCAAACTCAGTCACCAGCTTCTGCAGTTTCTCACATGAATCAGCCACCAGCGCTGTATCATCAGCGAACAACAACTGACTCACTTCCCAAGCTCTCTCATCCCCAACAGACTTCATACTTGCCCCTCTTTCCAAAACTCTTGCATTCACCTCCCTAACAACCCCATCCATAAACAAATTAAACAACCATGGAGACATCACACACCCCTGCCGCAAACCTACATTCACTGAGAACCAATCACTTTCCTCTCTATCTACACGTACACATGCCTTACATCCTCGATAAAAACTTTTCACTGCTTCTAACAACTTGCCGCCCACACCATATATTCTTAATACCTTCCACAGAGCATCTCTATCAACTCTATCATATGCCTTCTCCAGATCCATAAATGCTACATACAAATCCATTTGCTTTTCTAAGTATTTCTCACATATATTCTTCAAAGCAAACACCTGATCCACACATCCTCTACCACTTCTGAAACCACGCTGCTCTTCCCCAATCTGATGCTCTGTACATGCCTTCACCCTCTCAATCAATACCCTCCCATATAATTTACCAGGAATACTCAACAAACTTATACCTCTGAAATTTGAGCACTCACTCTTATCCCCTTTGCCTTTGTGCAATGGCACTATGCACGCATTTCGCCAATCCTCAGGCACCTCACCATGAGTCATACATACATTAAATAACCTCACCAACCAGTCAACAATACAGTCACCCCCTTTTTTAATAAATTCCACTGCAATACCATCCAAACCTGCTGCCTTGCCGGCTTTCATCTTCCGCAAAGCTTTTACTACCTCTTCTCTGTTTACCAAATCATTTTCCCTAGCCCTCTCACTTTGCACACCACCTCGACCAAAACACCCTATATCTGCCACTCTATCATCAAACACATTCAACAAACCTTCAAAGTACTCACTCCATCTCTTTCTCACATCACCACTACTTGTTATCACCTCCCCATTTGCGCCCTTCACTGAAGTTCCCATTTGCTCCCTTGTCTTACGCCCTTTATTTACCTCCTTCCAGAACATCTTTTTATTCTCCCTAAAATTTAATGATACTCTCTCACCCCAACTCTCATTTGCCCTCTTTTTCACCTCTTGCACCTTTCTCTTGACCTCCTGTCTCATTTATACAACTCCTACTCAATTGCATTTTTTTCCCTGCACAAATCGTCCAAATGCCTCTCTCTTCTCTTTCACTAATAATCTTACTTCTTCATCCCACCACTCACTACCCTTTCTAATCAACCCACCTCCCACTCTTCTCATGCCACAAGCATCTTTTGCGCAATCCAACACTGATTCCCTAAATACATCCCATTCCTCCCCCACTCCCCTTACTTCCATTGTTCTCACCTTTTTCCATTCTGTACTCAGTCTCTCCTGGTACTTCCTCACACAAGTCTCCTTCCCAAGCTCACTTACTCTCACCATCCTCTTCACCCCAACATTCACTCTTCTTTTCTGAAAACTCATACAAAATCTTCACCTTCGCCTCCACAAGATAATGATCAGACATCCCTCCAGTTGCACCTCTCAGCACATTAACATCCAAAACTCTCTCTTTCGCGCGCCTGTCAATTAACACGTAATCCAATAACGCTCTCTGGCCATCTCTCCTACTTACATACGTATACTTATGTATATCTCGCTTTTTAAACCAGGTATTCTCAATCACCAGTCCTTTTTCAGCATATAAATCTACAAGCTCTTCACCATTTCCATTTACAACACTGACCACCCCATGTACACCAATTATTCCCTCAACTGCCACATTACTCACCTTTGCATTCAAATCATCCATCACTATACATCACTATACTATATATATATATATATATATATATATATATATATATATATATATATATATATATATATATATATATATTTTTTTTAAACTATTCGCCATTTCCCGCGTTAGCGAGGTAGCGTTAGGAACAGAGGACTGGGCCTTTTTTGGAATATCCTCACCTGGCCCCCTCTGTTCCTTCTTTTGGAAAATTAAAAAAAAAAAACGAGAGGGGAGGATTTCCAGCCCCCCGCTCCCTCCCCTTTTAGTCGCCTTCTACGACACGCAGGGAATACGTGGGAAGTATTCTTAATCCCCTATCCCCAGGGATGATATATATATATATATATATATATATATATATATATATATATATATATATATTTTTTTATATTTTTTTATTATACTTTGTCGCTGTCTCCCGCGTTTGCGAGGTAGCGCAAGGAAACAGACGAAAGAAATGGCCCAACCCCCCCCCATACACATGTATATACATACGTCCACACACGCAAATATACATACCTACACAGCTTTCCATGGTTTACCCCAGACGCTTCACATGCCTTGATTTAATCCACTGACAGCACGTCAACCCCGGTATACCACATCGCTCCAATTCACTCTATTCCTTGCCCTCCTTTCACCCTCCTGCATGTTCAGGCCCCGATCACACAAAATCTTTTTCACTCCATCTTTCCACCTCCAATTTGGTCTCCCTCTTCTCCTCGTTCCCTCCACCTCCGACACATATATCCTCTTGGTCAATCTTTCCTCACTCATTCTCTCCATGTGCCCAAACCACTTCAAAACACCCTCTTCTGCTCTCTCAACCACGCTCTTTTTATTTCCACACATCTCTCTTACCCTTACGTTACTCACTCGATCAAACCACCTCACACCACACATTGTCCTCAAACATCTCATTTCCAGCACATCCATCCTCCTGCGCACAACTCTATCCATAGCCCACGCCTTGCAACCATACAACATTGTTGGAACCACTATTCCTTCAAACATACCCATTTTTGCTTTCCGAGATAATGTTCTCGACTTCCACACATTCTTCAAGGCCCCCAGAATTTTCGCCCCCTCCCCCACCCTATGATCCACTTCCGCTTCCATGGTTCCATCCGCGGCCAGATCCACTCCCAGATATCTAAAACACTTCACTTCCTCCAGTTTTTCTCCATTCAAACTCACCTCCCAGTTGACTTGACCCTCAACCCTACTGTACCTAATAACCTTGCTCTTATTCACATTTACTCTTAACTTTCTTCTTCCACACACTTTACCAAACTCAGTCACCAGCTTCTGCAGCTTCTCACATGAATCAGCCACCAGCGCTGTATCATCAGCGAACAACAACTGACTCACTTCCCAAGCTCTCTCATCCACAACAGACTTCATACTTGCCCCTCTTTCCAAAACTCTTGCATTTACCTCCCTAACAACCCCATCCATAAACAAATTAAACAACCATGGAGACATCACACACCCCTGCCGCAAACCTACATTCACTGAGAACCAATCACTTTCCTCTCTTCCTACACGTACACATGCCTTACATCCTCGATAAAAACTTTTCACTGCTTCTAACAACTTGCCTCCCACACCATATATTCTTAATACCTTCCACAGAGCATCTCTATCAACTCTATCATATGCCTTCTCCAGATCCATAAATGCTACATACAAATCCATTTGCTTTTCTAAGTATTTCTCACATACATTCTTCAAAGCAAACACCTGATCCACACATCCTCTACCACTTCTGAAACCACACTGCTCTTCCCCAATCTGATGCTCTGTACATGCCTTCACCCTCTCAATCAATACCCTCCCATATAATTTACCAGGAATACTCAACAAACTTATACCTCTGTAATTTGAGCACTCACTCTTATCCCCTTTGCCTTTGTACAATGGCACTATGCACGCATTCCGCCAATCCTCAGGCACCTCACCATGAGTCATACATACATTAAATAACCTTACCAACCAGTCAACAATACAGTCACCCCCTTTTTTAATAAATTCCACTGCAATACCATCCAAACCTGCTGCCTTGCCGGCTTTCATCTTCGCAAAGCTTTCACTACCTCTTCTCTGTTTACCAAATCATTTTCCCTAACCCTCTCACTTTGCACACCACCTCGACCAAAACACCCTATATCTGCCACTCTATCATCAAACACATTCAACAAACCTTCAAAATACTCACTCCATCTCCTTCTCACATCACCACTACTTGTTATCACCTCCCCATTTGCGCCCTTCACTGAAGTTCCCATTTGCTCCCTTGTCTTACGCACTTTATTTACATCCTTCCAGAACATCTTTTTATTCTCCCTAAAATTTAATGATACTCTCTCACCCCAACTCTCATTTGCCCTTTTTTTCACCTCTTGCACCTTTCTCTTGACCTCCTGTCTCTTTCTTTTATACGTCTCCCACTCAATTTCATTTTTTCCCTGCAAAAATCGTCCAAATGCCTCTCTCTTCTCTTTCACTAATACTCTTACTTCTTCATCCCACCACTCACTACCCTTTCTAATCAACCCACCTCCCACTCTTCTCATGCCACAAGCATCTTTTGCGCAATCCATCACTGATTCCCTAAATACATCCCATTCCTCCCCCACTCCCCTTACTTCCATTGTTCTCACCTTTTTCCACTCTGTACTCAGTCTCTCCTGGTACTTCCTCACACAAGTCTCCTTCCCAAGCTCACTTACTCTCACCACCCTCTTCACCCCAACATTAACTCTTCTTTTCTGGAACCTATAGAAATCTTCACCTTAGCCTCCACAAAATAATGATCAGACATCCCTCCAGTTGCACCTCTCAGCACATTAACATCCAAAAGTCTCTCTTTCGCGCGCCTGTCAATTAACACGTAATCCAATAACGTGTTAATATATATATATATATATATATATATATATATATATATATATATATATATATATATATAGCGTTAATGAGATTGCCTCGATTCGGGCCAGGTATCCAATTTATTGACCATCCTTAGAGGAGGATGAACATCTGGGTTGGCTACGGACCGAGTGCCACGACCATGAATCGAACCTAAGCGGGTTCGACCCCTGGTAGCTCGTAAATCCGTCACGGTCAGCATCGCTAGCCACTACGCCACGGAGGCGCCATAAATGTATAGGTCTAGAGGTGTATAGTTCCAGATGTAGGTAGATGAATCTACATGGCTCAGAGGAACTCACAACGGTAGGAGAGTAGAAGTAGATGACGAAGGGTTGACCTAGTGTTGTATGTGGGTCATGGCTGCCCGGGCAGGTGATGGACTCCCTCTGTGTGAAGGTCAACGTACTACGTTATTGGTTCAGTTACCGTTTAGTTCTCATCGAGTGAGGATAGAAATGTCAGTGTGAATCTATTTTCTCACGTACCATTCTCTCTCTCTCTCTCTCTCTCTCTCTCTCTCTCTCTCTCTCTCTCTCTCTCTCTCTCTTCTCTCTCTCTCTCTCTCTCTCTCATTGCTTTATGGACTCGCTCTTTCTTTAAATCCATTCATCTAGCTCTGTATAAGTCCTCGGGGGGGGGGGGGGGGGGACGTGAGTCCCACATCTGAGGCAGACTCTAATGGCCGCTTGATTTAAAGAAAACAAGTGGTATTTTGACAGGGATGTGATCATAAGACAAAGAAAATATCTGGTCTTTGTGAGACGGTGGATGAAAGTGGAATATAGGAAACGTATTGGAATTAAAGGAGCGAATGTCATGTAAAACTTAGATGTATCTAAAGACATAGATGAAAGATCGTAACGTTCTAGATAGGAAGAATAATATTTTGTGTTTGTAATATATATATATATATGTATATATATATATATATATATATATATATATATATATATATATATATATATATATATATATATATATATTACAATATATATATATATATATATATATATATATATATATATATATATATATATATATATATATATATATATATGAACTCTTATTATCATGATAGATTTCAGTCATTTTTGAGTCAATTTTTCTTCCATATGGAAGCAAATCGTGGATAAGAAGGGATGCGTGATATCAGAGATGATTAAATGCTCCTCTGAAATTCATAAGAGAAAATGTGAGCATTTAAGTGTGGATGAGGATAGCGAGGGGTCCTGGACCCAGGGTTATCAGTAGTGACGCTGCCGTAGCCTATATACAAGTCGTACAGACCATCTTATCTTTACGAAAGGCGAACATGGCCCTAAGGGCACAGATGTGCTCAGTGTAGAAGATATATGTTATACAGTGTCCTTTCCTCCTTCCTCAGAGGCTACAGACTAATCTGTTTCTTAGCTTCTTCTGGTTAACTCAAAAGGTAGAGAACAGATGTGCAAAGTGGATAAAGAAAAAAGTCCAAAATGTTGAGACTATTTATCATACACTAACTAGTCTGATTGAAACGTTATGATTTTTCCCATTTCTTTCGTCTACCTCTTGTTGATTTAATGATCTTTTTAATATGAAATTCTTGGTTATATTCGCTCTCAGGAAAGAGTGTTTTACGTTCAAAAAGCAAGTATAACATACGGACGATACAAATGAAAATTATATGATATACCAACACTTTTACCAGAGTTAACTATATATATTTGTTTATAATACTGGGTTAGCAGAGATGGAGCTCCAGAGAGAAATTGCTAATGTGCCACTTGAGTCTAAACTAGTATTCTTTACTATGAAGTTGGCTCAATGTAAGATATTATCATGTGAAGATAATGATAGTGAGAAAATGAAAGGGCCGCGAGCAGCACTAAAACTTCTAACGCAGGCTACGTCTTCAGAAAAGCCCTACTTTGATTATATTCATCATAGAACAGTAAATGTTATTTTGAAATTACATTGTATCTTGATGTAAGGTGATTTTAATAGAAATGTCTTTACAGTAAATGATCGTGCGTGATATACGTTATATGTACAGGAATAAGTCTTTCGTTATCAAGATGACTTTTGAGAGAACTTTACGTTAGGGAATTCTTGTAACAAGCGATTGTTTGATAGCATGTGGCTTAACAGTGTAGTTATTAGTGCAACCAGTGTTTAAAACCCGCACAAGGAAGACGACTGAAGGTAAATTAAGCTGTTTTACCTACAGTTTCGGGTTGATCGGTGAGTGGCGCCTGGTGTGAGAAGAGAGTGGTAAGAGTAAGTGAGCTTGGAAAAAGAAACGTGTGTGAAGAAACACTGGGAGAGATTGAGAGTAGAATGTCTCAAAAAGGCAAGAGTAAATGAAGCAAGAGGAGTGGGTAAGGAATGGCTGGTATTTAGGGAAGCAGTGCTGGCATGTGCGAGAGATGCATGCGAATGGTGGAAAGTCGACAAAGTAGGAAGGGTAGTGAGTGGTGGGATGAAGTAAAGAGACCAGGGAGGCGTTTGCGCGGTAGTTACAGGGAAGGAGTACAAATGATTGGGAAATGTATAAGAGAATACAGCAGGAGGTCAAGAGTAAGGTGCAGAGGTTGAAAAAAAAAAAAGACAAAAGAGAGTTGGGGTGAGAGAATACCAGTAAACCTTAGAGTGGATAAAAGGATGTTTTGGAAGGAGGTACATAACATGCAGAAAGTAAAAGAAGTAGGAACATCGGTAAGCGGAGCAAAAAGGGAAGTGGTAATGGTCGGTGATCATTTGAGGAGGAGATGGAGTGAGTATTTTGAAAGAATGTTAAAAGGCTTTCATGATAGAGTGGCAGACGTGGACGTTCAGGTCTTGAAAGTATGCGAAATAAGAGAGTCATGGGAGAGTGGTTTGGCGAAGAGAGAAGAGGTGGTGAAAGCCTTACGAAAATGAAAAGTGGCAAGACGGCTGGTGTGGATGGTACCGCAGTTGAATTCATTAAGAAAGCGGGTGATGTGTTGTTGATTGGTTAGTCAGGATTTTCAGTCTATGTTTAGATCATGGTGAGATGCCTAAGGATTGGCGGAATACACGTATAGCGACATTGTATAAAGGCAAAGGTGATAGAGATGTGATCTACCTACAGAGGTACAATTTTGTTGAGTGTACCTGGTAAATTGTATGGAAGGGCAGTGATTGAGAGGGTGAATGCATGTACAGAGCATCAGACTAGGGAGGAGCAGTGTGGTTTCAGAAGAGGTAGAAGATAGATGGATCAGGTGTTTGCTTTAAAGAATGTGTGTGAAAAGTACTTAGAAGAACAGATAGATTTGTATATGGCATTTATAGATCTAGAGAATCATAAGGTTGATAGAGATGCTCTTAGAAAGTCTTAGGAGTGTAAAGCGTGGGAGGAAAGCTGCTAGAAGTAGTGAGACGTTTTTATCAAGGATGTAAGGCATGTGCACGAGTAGGAAGAAAGGAGAGTGACTGGTTCCAAGTGAAGGTTAATCGACGGCAGAGGTGTGTGATGTCACCATGGTTGTTGGATTTGTTTATGTCTGAGATAGTTAGGGAGGTAAATGCAAGAGTTTTCGAGAGAGTAATGAGTATATAGTCTGTATGCAGTCTCATAATCTTTCTTTTCAGGGCCAGGTGCATAAGCACAAATTATCATTGATGCTCATCATTATCATTTCATTACTTTTGTTCTCATCATGATAATCTTCACTTTCACTATTGTCTTCATCATCATTTTTATCACTATAGGTTGTCGTCATTATCAATATCATCAACACTAATATGTTTCTAATGATCATTTCTTCCTTCTTCATCGTCTTGTTCTTCTCCTCCTCCATCTTCTTCCGGTGCTGTTCGATTGTTCTTAAATGATGTCTTCCTATTTACATACTTCCTGCATGTTTAAGCGAACTCCTTCTTCCTAATGCTCTCGCCTCTCATGGTTTACACAATAGCCTCCTGCAGACGCACGTGTCAGGAACACATAAACATTTTGTACATTCGCGTCTCGCAGATCGCTGGGTGAGGTGGCAGCCACGCTTACACTTGCATTTGTATCGGGTTTGGTATTTTTACGTTGAATTTATATATCTGAGAGAGAGAGAGAGAGAGAGAGAGAGAGAGAGAGAGAGAGAGAGAGAGAGAGAGAGAGAGAGAGAGAGAGAGAGAGAGAGGGGGGGGGGGGGGCTCGACGCAGGGGTTGGATTTCGTGCAAGATTTCTTCTCCAGGATATTGTGATACTTTGTATTTATTTATCTATTTACGTTAGCCGAGTCGCCACTGGCGACAGTGTATATATATACATATTTTTTTTTTATATTCTTCGCCATTTCCCACGTTAGCGAGGTAGCGTTAAGAACAATGGACCGGGCCTTTGAGGGAATATCCTCACCTGGTCCCCTTCTCTGTTCCCTCTTTTTAAAAAAAGAAAACAAAAAAAAAAACGAGAGGGGAGGATTTCCAGCCCCCCGCTCCCTTCCCTTTTAGTCGACTTTTAGGCGACTAAAGACGAAAGAAATGGCCCAACCCCCCCCATACACATGTACATACACACGTCCACACACGGAAATGTACATACCTACACAGCTTTCCATGGTTTACCCCGGACGCTTCACATGCCTTGATTCAATCCACTGACAGCACGTCAACCCCTGTATACCACATCGCTCCAATTCACTCTATTCCTTGCCCTCCTTTCACCCTCCTGCATGTTCAGGCCCCGATCACACAAAATCCTTTTCACTCCATCTTTCCACCTCCAATTTGGTCTCCCTCTTCTCCTCGTTCCCTCCACCTCCGACACATATATCCTCTTGGTCAATCTTTCCTCACTCATTCTCTCCATGTGCCCAAACCATTTCAAAACACCCTCTTCTGCTCTCTCAACCACGCTCTTTTTATTTCCACACATCTCTCTTACCCTTACGTTACTTACTCGATCAAACCACCTCACACCACACATTGTCCTCAAACCTCTCATTTCCAGCACATCCATCCTCCTGCGCACAACTCTATCCATAGCCCACGCCTCGCAACCATACAACATTGTTGGAACTACTATTCCTTCAAACATACCCATTTTTGCTTTCCGGGATAATGTTCTCGACTTCCACACATTTTTCAAGGCTCCCAAAATTTTCGCCCCCTCCCCCACCCTATGATCCACTTCCGCTTCCATGGTTCCATCCGCTGACAGATCCACTCCCAGATATCTAAAACACTTCACTTCCTCCAGTTTTTCACCATTCAAACTCACCTCCCAATTGACTTGACCCTCAACCCTACTGTACCTAATAACCTTGCTCTTATTCACATTTACTCTTAACTTTCTTCTACCACACACTTTACCAAACTCCGTCACCAGCTTCTGCAGTTTCTCACATGAATCCGCCACCAGCGCTGTATCATCAGCGAACAACAACTGACTCACTTCCCAAGCTCTCTCATCCCCAACAGACTTCATACTTGCCCCTCTTTCCAAGACTCTTGCATTTACCTCCCTAACAACCCCATCCATAAACAAATTAAACAACCATGGAGACATCACACACCCCTGCCGCAAACCTACATTCACTGAGAACCAATCACTTTCCTCTCTTCCTACACGTACACATGCCTTACATCCTCGATAAAAACTTTTCACTGCTTCTAACAACTTGCCTCCCACACCATATATTCTTAATACCTTCCACAGAGCATCTCTATCAACTCTATCATATGCCTTCTCCAGATCCATAAATGCTACATACAAATCCATTTGCTTTTCTAAGTATTTCTCACATACATTCTTCAAAGCAAACACCTGATCCACACATCCTCTACCACTTCTGAAACCACACTGCTCTTCCCCAATCTGATGCTCTGTACATGCCTTCACCCTCTCAATCAATACCCTCCCATATAATTTACCAGGAATACTCAACAAACTTATACCTCTGTAATTTGAGCACTCACTCTTATCCCCTTTGCCTTTGTACAATGGCACTATGCACGCATTCCGCCAATCCTCAGGCACCTCACCATGAGTCATACATACATTAAATAACCTTACCAACCAGTCAACAATACAGTCACCCCCTTTTTTAATAAATTCCACTGCAATACCATCCAAACCTGCTGCCTTGCCGGCTTTCATCTTCCGCAAAGCTTTTACTACCTCTTCTCTGTTTACCAAATCATTTTCCCTAACCCTCTCACTTTGCACACCACCTCGACCCAAACACCCTATATCTGCCACTCTGTCATCAGACACATTCAACAAACCTTCAAAATACTCATTCCATCTCCTTCTCACATCACCACTACTTGTTATCACCTCCCCATTTACGCCCTTCACTGAAGTTCCCATTTGCTCCCTTGTCTTACGCACCCTATTTACCTCCTTCCTAACTTAGGCCAGGTACCCAGTTTATCGACCAGACCTTAGGGGAAGATGGTCAGTGGGGTTGACTGCGGACCGACAATTGGAGCCAGGATTCGAGCCTATGTGGGTTCGAACCCGAATGGCCCGTGAATGTGTCACGAATAACACCTTTCTTCGATTTCAAGTAGCAAGATGAGCTGTATTGCCAAGATTCAGTGGGATACATAAGAATCATTGCTGATGCTGTGCTTCATATAATAATATTATCTTTGGGAGGAGATTTCCTATTAAGGTTATTCTACCACTTTTGTCAACATAAACACAAATGCCTATTAACTGAAAGCAAATCATTTATCATTTTCTGCTTAAAGAAACTTCATCTTGATTGACGGCTCATTTCGTCCGGCGTAAAAAAAAAAACAAGAATAATGATAATTATGAAAATACAATACAGAAAACATAGATAATTTACTTTCATGTGATATAGATACAAATAGATACATATATATGTAGATACATAGATACATATGTGCGTCCTCGTCTGTCATTTTGATAAGTATTATGACTGACCAGGTCACACACCAGGTGCTACACTAGGGACTACACCAGGTGACACACCAGGTGCTACACTAGGGACTACACCAGGCGACACACCAGGTGCTACACTAGGGACTACACCAGGTGCTGCACTATGGACTACACAAGGTCACACACCAGGTGCTACACTATGGACTACACCAGGCGACACACCAGGTGCTACACTACAGACTACACCAGGCGACACACCAGGTGCTACACTACAGACTACACCAGGCGACACACCATGTGCTACACTACAGACTACACCAAGCGAAACTCCAGGTGCTACACTATGTACAACACCAAGCGACACACCAGGTGCTACACTGTGTACAACACCAAGCGACACACCAGGTGCTACACTATGTACAACACCAGGCTACACACCAGGTGCTACACTATGTACAACACCAGGCGTGTGATATTATATATCTAGATCCTCAGAAAACATTTGATAATTATAGTCACACATCGAAGTTTACATGGGAATGTTAGGTCACATGGTATACATATGGGGCTGTAGTTTGATGATGTGAGAATGGGTGGATTGGCTATAGAGAAACAATGCTGATGGTCGGTCAGACCTTCCAGTGGGTAAACATAGCAAGTGGTGTACTGCAGGGTTCATTCTTGGCACCACTTCCCTTTGTATCAGTGACCTCGATCATGGGCTGCGTTGTGACACATCAAAATCTGCCGTCGATGATAAGCTGAGAAACAGAATATAAAATCTGATGATAGACTGGGATCACCGATACCAAATTAATGTCGTTTTATATCATTAATTTCAAAGTTTTACGTTTTGGCATTAACGACTTGAAGGCAAGCTTGGGTATGTATTCTGTCGAGCTACGAACGGCAAATGAAACAAGGATTCTTATGTGTAAGAATCTCTGATGAGCTGAACTTTAGTAAACAGTGAGAGGAAGTAGTGAAATAGACAGAGGAAATTCGAAGCTCGTAGGTGGAGTATTCGAATTAAAACGTAAGACTCTGTCTTTCCCTCTCCACCATCCAGTGTTGCGTCCTGACGAGGTTCCGTCTGTGTTACTCCATTTCAAACAAACCCAGAGATGATAGAAAACAGCGCGAGTTGAGATGATACAAAGAGTGAGAAACACATCCCATGGGAGCCGATTAAGCGACTTAAACTTACTCAGTTTAGACAAGAGAAGGAACGGCAGTGCATTGATATAGGCTCTCGAGATAATCAGAGGCTCAGACATTTTCCATCTAGGCCACTGTGTAAGGTTAGATTTGCCGGGGTCTTATTTACAAACGGTGTATTTCCAATTTTTGTTCGTGATTGTACACAGAATGGTGCACCACACTACACCAGCCAGAACCCTCACACTATAGCCATCTTTGTCCTTCCTGTTGCATTATTCATTATACCAGGCGTTACTCCAGTCATTCCCTCAAGCATTATATAAGACTACGTACACACTTGGTACGTCACACCAGTGTATGAGCTGCCCAGGACACTAGACTATATATATATATATATATATATTATTCCCTGGGGATAGGGGAGAAAGAATACTTCCCACGTATTCCCTGCGTGTCGTAGAAGGCGACTAAAAGGGAAGGGAGCGGGGGGCTGGAAATCCTCCCCTCTTGTTTTTTTTGTTTTTTCCCCCAAAGAAGGAACAGAGAAGGGGGCCAGATGAGGATATTCCCTCAAAGGCCCAGTCCTCTGTTTTTAACGCTACCTCGCTAACGCGGGAAATGGCGAATAGTATGAAAATATATATATATATATATATATATATATATATATATATATATATATATATATATATATATATATATATATATATACTTATATACTTATATATACTTAGAAATACTTAGAAAAGCAAATGGATTTGTATGTAGCATTTATGGATCTGGAGAAGGCATATGATAGAGTTGATAGAGATGCTCTGTGGAAGGTATTAAGAATATATGGTGTGGGAGGCAAGTTGTTAGAAGCAGTGAAAAGTTTTTATCGAGGATGTAAGGCATGTGTACGTGTAGGAAGAGAGGAAAGTGATTGGTTCTCAGTGAATGTAGGTTTGCGGCAGGGGTGTGTGATGTCTCCATGGTTGTTTAATTTGTTTATGGATGGGGTTGTTAGGGAGGTAAATGCAAGAGTTTTGGAAAGAGGGGCAAGTATGAAGTCTGTTGGGGATGAGAGAGCTTGGGAAGTGAGTCAGTTGTTGTTCGCTGATGATACAGCGCTGGTGGCTGATTCATGTGAGAAACTGCAGAAGCTGGTGACTGAGTTTGGTAAAGTGTGTGAAAGAAGAAAGTTAAGAGTAAATGTGAATAAGAGCAAGGTTATTAGGTACAGTAGGGTTGAGGGTCAAGTCAATTGGGAGGTGAGTTTGAATGGAGAAAAACTGGAGGAAGTGAAGTGTTTTAGATATCTGGGAGTGGATCTGGCAGCGGATGGAACCATGGAAGCGGAAGTGGATCATAGGGTGGGGGAGGGGGCGAAAATTCTGGGAGCCTTGAAGAATGTGTGGAAGTCGAGAACATTATCTCGGAAAGCAAAAATGGGTATGTTTGAAGGAATAGTGGTTCCAACAATGTTGTATGGTTGCGAGGCGTGGACTATGGATAGAGTTGTGCGCAGGAGGATGGATGTGCTGGAAATGAGATGTTTGAGGACAATGTGTGGTGTGAGGTGGTTTGATCGAGTAAGTAACGTAAGGGTAAGAGAGATGTGTGGAAATAAAAAGAGCGTGGTTGACAGAGCAGAAGAGGGTGTTTTGAAATGGTTTGGGCACATGGAGAGAATGAGTGAGGAAAGATTGACCAAGAGGATATATGTGTCGGAGGTGGAGGGAACGAGGAGAAGAGGGAGACCAAATTGGAGGTGGAAAGATGGAGTGAAAAAGATTTTGTGTGATCGGGGCCTGAACATGCAGGAGGGTGAAAGGAGGGCAAGGAATAGAGTGAATTGGAGCGATGTGGTATACCGGGGTTGACGTGCTGTCAGTGGATTGAATCAGGGCATGTGAAGCGTCTGGGGTAAACCATGGAAAGCTGTGTAGGTATGTATAGTTGCGTGTGTGGATGTATGTATATACATGTGTATGGGGGTGGGTTGGGCCATTTCTTTGGTCTGTTTCCTTGCGCTACCTCGCAAACGCGGGAGACAGCGGCAAAGCAAAAAAAAAAAAAAAAAAATATATATATATATATATATATATATATATATATATATCATACATCAGCTATTTACTAGACAATGCATCCGTCACTAACAATAATAAACCAGTCAATACATCATGCACAATTTCTTTACACACAACAACAGGCTTTAGACGACCCACGGTGATAGGCACTGCACCAAGCACTGCACCCAGACAGTTGGGTCGTACAAGAGATGCTATGCAAGGCACTGCAATAGACGAGTCACCAGAGCCTTAGGCACTGCAAGTAACACAACACACTGGATGAGACTTAATATTCAGCGTCATATTCATCACGTGTCATAACAAGCGCTACCCAAAGGTCTGTAGTAAACATCACATCAGTCACTACATCAGATAGCTAAGCACTACAACAGTTCCTTCACAAGGCACTGCACCAGACGCACCAATCAGGCACTCCATCAGAAGGCTAAGCACCATGACAGTAGCTGCACAAGGCACCTTGCTAAGCACACCATCATGCAGTACACCGAACGACACGAAGGACTTTACAGCGACACTGGAACTGATACTCTCCAGCTAGGACTTATCTTAGCGCACAAGGACTCGCATCTTCAACATCTTAGTCCCAGATCATTTGTGCGCCAGACAGGAAACAGTGCAATTAGTATATGACACCAACGGTCCAGTTCCTTAATGAGGTCTTTAGACTAGGTCAACTTACCATCTGGAGGAAATGTGGTTCGTGCGTTGTTCAGCCTTCAGCTTCCTCGAAAGATTATGACCAGGAAAGTGCAGCACAAATGGTCTCTTTGTTGCCCAGGCAGCACAGAAGATTCGCGGAGGAAACTCTGTGAAATATCTTGTCCCGTTTTTTTTTTTCCTAGAATGTAACGTTTTATTTTCATGCAGCCTTTAGCGCTTCTCCACTTCAGTAATATCAAACTCTTGTGTCTCAGTTAACGTAGAGTTAGACTGGAAAAATGAAGACGCTGAATCCTAGTGGGACGTTAACATGAAACTTTATCTGGTATTCACACACACATTATGACAACGTCTTACATGGTCTCAAAGCCTTTTACAACTCAACAGTCTCAGAGAAGCGGTAACTCTTGTAACTCATGACTATACAACCCTGACGTCACGCGTTACTTATAGAAACCTCAGATTTTCTTGTCACAATATTGTAACGTCAGTGTCAGAAACATGAGCTACCTTGTGAGTTGACATATCGACGCTCATTATTTAGTCTCGCCATTAAAATCATGGGACAGCAGATACTTGGCTGCTATTTTGAATCTTTCTCTCCTCAGATATACAGCTTCAAGTTATTACTTACCCTCACATATGATAATAGACACCAGGATCTTACTGAGAGGTAGTGAGAACCCGCTCTCTCTCCAGAACTGACTAAACATTCTCAATTGATTTTTTGGCACTCTCTGTTATTTTACCTGAATAAAACATGAGACACACACACACACACACACACATATATGTGTTTATATTTATATATATATATATATATATATATATATATATATATATATATATATATATATATATATATATATATATATATATATATTTCTTTCTTTCAAACTATTCGCCATTTCCCGCGTTAGCGAGGTAGCGTTAAGAACAGAGAACTGGGCCTTTGAGGGAATATCCTCACCTGGCCCCCTTCTCTGTTCCTTCTTTTGGAAAAATAAAAAAAAAAATAATGAGAGGGGAGGATTTCCAGCCCCCCGCTCCCTCTCCTTTTAGTCGCCTTCTACGACACGCAGGGAATACGTGGGAAGTATTCTTTCTCCCCTATCCCCAGGGAGGATATATATATATATATATATATATATATATATATATATATATATATATATATACGAATGTGTTCTGTTCGGAAACAACCGATAGACCCCGTTGCTCACCATAGTGAGACGAAGGGTATTCGAGTACTTAGTATTTCGAATAGTTGTTTCCTATTACACAGTCCCTTAGCCTAGAGGTTAGGATGCCTGCCTCTTGCACAAGGGGTCCCAGGTTCGATCCTGGCTGATGGAGCTTTGTATGATATATATATATATATATATATATATATATTTTTTTTTTTTTTTTTTTTCTTTTTATACTTTGTCGCTGTCTCCCGCGTTTGCGAGGTAGCGCAAGGAAACAGACGAAAGAAATGGCCCAACCCCCCCCATACACATGTATATACATACGTCCACACACGCAAATATACATACCTACACAGCTTTCCATGGTTTACCCCAGACGCTTCACATGCCTTGATTCAATCCACTGAGATCACGTCAACCTCGGTATACCACATCGCTCCAATTCACTCTATTCCTTGCCCTCCTTTCACCCTCCTGCATGTTCAGGCCCCGATCACACAAAATCTTTTCCACTCCATCTTTCCACCTCCAATTTGGTCTCCCTCTTCTCCTCGTTCCCTCCACCTCCGACACATATATCCTCTTGGTCAATCTTTCCTCACTCATTCTCTCCATGTGCCCAAACCACTTCAAAACACCCTCTTCTGCTCTCTCAACCACGCTCTTTTTATTTCCACACATCTCTCTTACCCTTACGTTACTCACTCGATCAAACCACCTCACACCACACATTGTCCTCAAACATCTCATTTCCAGCACATCCATCCTCCTGCGCACAACTCTATCCATAGCCCAGGCCTCGCAACCATACAACATTGTTGGAACCACTATTCCTTCAAACATACCCATTTTTGCTTTCCGAGATAATGTGCTCGACTTCCACACATTCTTCAAGGCCCCCAGAATTTTCGCCCCCTCCCCCACCCTATGATCCACTTCCGCTTCCATGGTTCCATCCGCTGCCAGATCCACTCCCAGATATCTAAAACACTTCACTTCCTCCAGTTTTTCTCCATTCAAACTCACCTCCCAATTGACTTGACCCTCAACCCTACTGTACCTAATAACCTTGCTCTTATTCACATTTACTCTTAACTTTCTTCTTCCACACACTTTACCAAACTCAGTCACCAGCTTCTGCAGTTTCTCACATGAATCAGCCACCAGCGCTGTATCATCAGCGAACAACAACTGACTCACTTCCCAAGCTCTCTCATCCCCAACAGACTTCATACTTGCCCCTCTTTCCAAAACTCTTGCATTTACCTCCCTAACAACCCCATCCATAAACAAATTAAACAACCATGGAGACAACACACACCCCTGCCGCAAACCTACATTCACTGAGAACCAATCACTTTCCTCTCTTCCTACACGTACACATGCCTTACATCCTCGATAAAAACTTTTCACTGCTTCTAACAACTTTCCTCCCACACCATATATTCTTAATATCTTCCACAGAGCATCTCTATCAACTGTATTGTTGACTGGTTGGTAAGGTTATTTAATGTATGTATGACTCATGGTGAGGTGCCTGAGGATTGGCGGAATGCGTGCATAGTGCCATTGTACAAAGGCAAAGGGGATAAGAGTGAGTGCTCAAATTACAGAGGTATAAGTTTGTTGAGTATTCCTGGTAAATTATATGGGAGGGTATTGATTGAGAGGGTGAAGGCATGTACAGAGCATCAGATTGGGGAAGAGCAGTGTGGTTTCAGAAGTGGTAGAGGATGTGTGGATCAGGTGTTTGCTTTGAAGAATGTATGTGAGAAATACTTAGAAAAGCAAATGGATTTGTATGTAGCATTTATGGATCTGGAGAAGGCATATGATAGAGTTGATAGAGATGCTCTGTGGAAGGTATTAAGAATATATGGTGTGGGAGGAAAGTTGTTAGAAGCAGTGAAAAGTTTTTATCGAGGATGTAAGGCATGTGTGCGTGTAGGAAGAGAGGAAAGTGATTGGTTCTCAGTGAATGTAGGTTTGCGGCAGGGGTGTGTGATGTCTCCATGGTTGTTTAATTTGTTTATGGATGGGGTTGTTAGGGAGGTAAATGCAAGAGTTTTGGAAAGAGGGGCAAGTATGAAGTCTGTTGGGGATGAGAGAGCTTGGGAAGTGAGTCAGTTGTTGTTCGCTGATGATACAGCGCTGGTGGCTGATTCATGTGAGAAACTGTAGAAGCTGGTGACTGAGTTTGGAAAAGTGTGTGGAAGAAGAAAGTTAAGAGTAAATGTGAATAAGAGCAAGGTTATTAGGTACAGCAGGGTTGAGGGTCAAGTCAATTGGTAGGTGAGTTTGAATGGAGACAAACTGGAGGAAGTGAAGTGTTTTAGATATCTGGGAGTGGATCTGGCAGCGGATGGAACCATGGGAGCGGAAGTGGATCATAGGGTGGGGGAGGGGGCGAAAATCCTGGGGGCCTTGAAGAATGTGTGGAAGTCGAGAACATTATCTCGGAAAGCAAAAATGGGTATGTTTGAATTAATAGTGGTTCCAACAATGTTGTATGGTTGCGAGGCGTGGGCTATGGATAGAGTTGTGCGCAGGAGGATGGATGTGCTGGAAATGAGATGTTTGAGGACAATGTGTGGTGTGAGGTGGTTTGATCGAATGAGTAACGTAAGGGTAAGAGAGATGTGTGGAAATAAAAAGAGCGTGGTTGAGAGAGCAGAAGAGGGTGTTTTGAAGTGGTTTGGGCACATAGAGAGGATGAGTGAGGAAAGATTGACCAAGAGGATATATGTGTCGGAGGTGGAGGGAACAAGGAGAAGAGGGAGACCAAATTGGAGGTGGAAAGATGGAGTGAAAAAGATTTTGTGTGATCGGGGCCTGAACATGCAGGAGGGTGAAAGGAGGGCAAGGAATAGAGTGAATTGAAGCGATGTGGTATACCGGGGTTGACGTGCTGTCAGTGGATTGAAGCAAGGCATGTGAAGCGTCTGGGGTAAACCATGGAAAGCTGTGTAGGTATGTATATTTGCGTGTGTGGACGTATGTATATACATGTGTATGGGGGTGGGTTGGGCCATTTCTTTCGTCTGTTTCCTTGCGCTACCTCGCAAACGCGGGAGACAGCGACAAAGTATAATGAAAAAAAAAGTATATATATATATGTATATTTTTTTTTTTTTAATTTTTCCAAAAGAAGGAACAGAGAAGGGGGCCAGGTGAGGATATTCCCTCAAAGGCCCAGTCCTCTGTTCTTAACGCTACCTCGCTAATGCGGGAAATGGCGAATAGTATGAAAGGAATATATATATATATATATATATATATATATATATATATATATATATATATATATATATATATATATATATATATATATATATATATATATATATATTTATTTATTTATTTATTTATTTATTATACTTTGTCGCTGTCTCCCGCGTTTGCGAGGTAGCGCAAGGAAACAGACGAAAGAAATGGCCCCCCCCCCCCCATACACATGTATATACATACGTCCACACACGCAAATATACATACCTACACAGCTTTCCATGGTTTACCCCAGACGCTTCACATGCCTTGATTCAATCCACTGACAGCACGTCAACCCCGGTATACCACATCGTTCCAATTCACTCTATTCCTTGCCCTCCTTTCACCCTCCTGCATGTTCAGGCCCCGATCACACAAAATCTTTTTCACTCCATCTTTCCACCTCCAATTTGGTTTCCCTCTTCTCCTCGTTCCCTCCACCTCCGACACATATATCCTCTTGGTCAATCTTTCCTCACTCATTCTCTCCATGTGCCCAAACCACTTCAAAACACCCTCTTCTGCTCTCTCAACCACTCTCTTTTTATTTCCACACATCTCTCTTACCCTTACGTTACTCACTCGATCAAACCACCTCACACCACACATTGTCCTCAAACATCTCATTTCCAGCACATCCATCCTCCTGCGCACAACTCTATCCATAGCCCACGCTAGGGAGAATAAAAAGATGTTCTGGAAGGAGGTAAATAAAGTGCGTAAGACAAGGGAGCAAATGGGAACTTCAGTGAAGGGCGCAAATGGGGAGGTGATAACAAGTAGTGGTGATGTGAGAAGGAGATGGAGTGAGTATTTTGAAGGTTTGTTGAATGTGTTTGATGATAGAGTGGCAGATATAGGGTGTTTTGGTCGAGGTGGTGTTCAAAGTGAGAGGGTTGGGGAAAATGATTTGATAAACAGAGAAGAGGTAGTGAAAGCTTTGCGGAAGATGAAAGCCGGCAAGGCAGCAGGTTTGGATGGTATTGCAGTGGAATTTATTAAAAAAGGGGGTGACTGTATTGTTGACTGGTTGGTAAGGTTATTTAATGTATGTATGATTCATGGTGAGGTGCCTGAGGATTGGCGGAATGCGTGCATAGTGCCATTGTACAAAGGCAAAGGGGATAAGAGTGAGTGCTCAAATTACAGAGGTATAAGTTTGTTGAGTATTCCTGGTAAATTATATGGGAGGATATTGATTGAGAGGGTGAAGGCATGTACAGAGCATCAGATTGGGGAAGAGCAGTGTGGTTTCAGAAGTGGTAGAGGATGTGTGGATCAGGTGTTTGCTTTGAAGAATGTATGTGAGAAATACTTAGAAAAGCAAATGGATTTGTATGTAGCATTTATGGATCTGGAGAAGGCATATGATAGAGTTGATAGAGATGCTCTGTGGAAGGTATTAAGAATATATGGTGTGGGAGGAAAGTTGTTAGAAGCAGTGAAAAGTTTTTATCGAGGATGTAAGGCATGTGTGCGTGTAGGAAGAGAGGAAAGTGATTGGTTCTCAGTGAATGTAGGTTTGCGGCAGGGGTGTGTGATGTCTCCATGGTTGTTTAATTTGTTTATGGATGGGGTTGTTAGGGAGGTAAATGCAAGAGTTTTGGAAAGAGGGGCAAGTATGAAGTCTGTTGGGGATGAGAGAGCTTGGGAAGTGAGTCAGTTGTTGTTCGCTGATGATACAGCGCTGGTGGCTGATTCATGTGAGAAACTGTAGAAGCTGGTGACTGAGTTTGGAAAAGTGTGTGGAAGAAGAAAGTTAAGAGTAAATGTGAATAAGAGCAAGGTTATTAGGTACAGTAGGGTTGAGGGTCAAGTCAATTGGTAGGTGAGTTTGAATGGAGACAAACTGGAGGAAGTGAAGTGTTTTAGATATCTGGGAGTGGATCTGGCAGCGGATGGAACCATGGGAGCGGAAGTGGATCATAGGGTGGGGGAGGGGGCGAAAATCCTGGGGGCCTTGAAGAATGTGTGGAAGTCGAGAACATTATCTCGGAAAGCAAAAATGGGTATGTTTGAATTAATAGTGGTTCCAACAATGTTGTATGGTTGCGAGGCGTGGGCTATGGATAGAGTTGTGCGCAGGAGGATGGATGTGCTGGAAATGAGATGTTTGAGGACAATGTGTGGTGTGAGGTGGTTTGATCGAGTGAGTAACGTAAGGGTAAGAGAGATGTGTGGAAATAAAAAGAGCGTGGTTGAGAGAGCAGAAGAGGGTGTTTTGAAGTGGTTTGGGCACATAGAGAGGATGAGTGAGGAAAGATTGACCAAGAGGATATATGTGTCGGAGGTGGAGGGAACAAGGAGAAGAGGGAGACCAAATTGGAGGTGGAAAGATGGAGTGAAAAAGATTTTGTGTGATCGGGGCCTGAACATGCAGGAGGGTGAAAGGAGGGCAAGGTATAGAGTGAATTGGAGCGATGTGGTATACCGGGGTTGACGTGCTGTCAGTGGATTGAAGCAAGGCATGTGAAGCGTCTGGGGTAAACCATGGAAAGCTGTGTAGGTATGTATATTTGCGTGTGTGGACGTATGTATATACATGTGTATGGGGGGGGGGGGTTGGGCCATTTCTTTCGTCTGTTTCCTTGCGCTACCTCGCAAACGCGGGAGACAGCGACAAAGTATAATGAAAAAAAAAGTATATATATATGTATATTTTTTTTTTTTTAATTTTTCCAAAAGAAGGAACAGAGAAGGGGGCCAGGTGAGGATATTCCCTCAAAGGCCCAGTCCTCTGTTCTTAACGCTACCTCGCTAATGCGGGAAATGGCGAATAGTATGAAAGGAATATATATATATATATATATATATATATATATATATATATATATATATATATATATATATATATATATATATATATATATTTATTTATTTATTTATTTATTATACTTTGTCGCTGTCTCCCGCGTTTGCGAGGTAGCGCAAGGAAACAGACGAAAGAAATGGCCCAACCCCCCCCCCCCCATACACATGTATATACATACGTCCACACACGCAAATATACATACCTACACAGCTTTCCATGGTTTACCCCAGACGCTTCACATGCCTTGATTCAATCCACTGACAGCACGTCAACCCCGGTATACCACATCGTTCCAATTCACTCTATTCCTTGCCCTCCTTTCACCCTCCTGCATGTTCAGGCCCCGATCACACAAAATCTTTTTCACTCCATCTTTCCACCTCCAATTTGGTTTCCCTCTTCTCCTCGTTCCCTCCACCTCCGACACATATATCCTCTTGGTCAATCTTTCCTCACTCATTCTCTCCATGTGCCCAAACCACTTCAAAACACCCTCTTCTGCTCTCTCAACCACTCTCTTTTTATTTCCACACATCTCTCTTACCCTTACGTTACTCACTCGATCAAACCACCTCACACCACACATTGTCCTCAAACATCTCATTTCCAGCACATCCATCCTCCTGCGCACAACTCTATCCATAGCCCACGCTAGGGAGAATAAAAAGATGTTCTGGAAGGAGGTAAATAAAGTGCGTAAGACAAGGGAGCAAATGGGAACTTCAGTGAAGGGCGCAAATGGGGAGGTGATAACAAGTAGTGGTGATGTGAGAAGGAGATGGAGTGAGTATTTTGAAGGTTTGTTGAATGTGTTTGATGATAGAGTGGCAGATATAGGGTGTTTTGGTCGAGGTGGTGTTCAAAGTGAGAGGGTTGGGGAAAATGATTTGGTAAACAGAGAAGAGGTAGTGAAAGCTTTGCGGAAGATGAAAGCCGGCAAGGCAGCAGGTTTGGATGGTATTGCAGTGGAATTTATTAAAAAAGGGGGTGACTGTATTGTTGACTGGTTGGTAAGGTTATTTAATGTATGTATGATTCATGGTGAGGTGCCTGAGGATTGGCGGAATGCGTGCATAGTGCCATTGTACAAAGGCAAAGGGGATAAGAGTGAGTGCTCAAATTACAGAGGTATAAGTTTGTTGAGTATTCCTGGTAAATTATATGGGAGGATATTGATTGAGAGGGTGAAGGCATGTACAGAGCATCAGATTGGGGAAGAGCAGTGTGGTTTCAGAAGTGGTAGAGGATGTGTGGATCAGGTGTTTGCTTTGAAGAATGTATGTGAGAAATACTTAGAAAAGCAAATGGATTTGTATGTAGCATTTATGGATCTGGAGAAGGCATATGATAGAGTTGATAGAGATGCTCTGTGGAAGGTATTAAGAATATATGGTGTGGGAGGAAAGTTGTTAGAAGCAGTGAAAAGTTTTTATCGAGGATGTAAGGCATGTGTACGTGTAGGAAGAGAGGAGAGTGACTGGTTCTCGGTGAATGTAGGTTTGCGGCAGGGGTGTGTGATGTCTCCATGGTTGTTTAATTTGTTTATGGATGGGGTTGTTAGGGAGGTAAATGCAAGAGATTTGGAAAGAGGTGCAAGTATGAAGTCTGTTGGGGATGAGAGAGCTTGGGAAGTGAGTCAGTTGTTGTTCGCTGATGATACAGCGCTGGTGGCTGATTCATGTGAGAAACTGCTGAAGCTGGTGACTGAGTTTGGTAAAGTGTGTGGAAGAAGAAAGTTAAGAGTAAATGTGAATAAGAGCAAGGTTATTAGGTACAGTAGGGTTGAGGGTCAAGTCAATTGGGAGGTGAGTTTGAATGGAGAAAAACTGGAGGAAGTGAAGTGTTTTAGATATCTGGGAGTGGATCTGGCAGCATATTAATCGAGAATTTACTTTCTTACATTCTATCACATATATATATATATATATTCTATTGTACTTGATCGCCGTTTCCTTCGCCAGCTAAGTAGAGCCACGAAACATAAAGAATGGCCCATCCACTCATATACAAACATATATACATAAACGCCCATACACGCACATATACATAGCATAAACACATATACATACATATACAAACACAGACATATACAAATGTACATTTTCATACTTGCTTGCCTTCATCCGTATAAGTGGGGGGAAGTGGGGAGGTTATGGTGGGGTGAGGGAAATATGGAGTGTGTGTTTGAAGGACTGTTGAATGTGTTAGATGATAAAGTGGCAGATGTAGGATGTTTGGGTTGGGGTGGTATGCGAAGCAAGAGAGTCAGGGAGAGTGGTTTGGTGGAGAGTAGAAGTGGTGAAAGCCTTGCGTAGGATGAAATGTGGCAAGACGGCTGGAACGGATGGTATTACCGGTGATTTTTTTTTTTTTGAAGAAAGAAGATGACTTTGTTGTTGACTGGTTAATTATGAAGTTTTTTGTCTGTTCTGTGGGTATTATTTTGGCCATTGTTCTCGTGACCCGTGGCACGCGTTAGGCTGCTGCTTCCCACTGTTTCCGTGTGAAGACCAACCACTCGAGGGTTAGCCGTTAAGCTTCCTCCTTCCTTCAAGCAGCTAGGCTGTAGGATTCTCATCCTTCCTTTGTCTTTCCTCACATAACTTTCTTCCGTGGAGTCAGATCTACAAACACCTGCGGAGCCTTCATCAATTTCTTTCTTTTTCTTATATTTTCACTCGAGATGGCCTTGACCCGGACATGTTTCGCTCAGATGTTAGTCAGTATAAAGATTAACATATTACACCATAGAATATGGCATATGATTGATATTAAACCATTCAGACCAAGTCTAGGTTTCCTTATTGAACCATAGTCAGTGAAGGTCTTGTTGTACTACGTGAAGGACTGAGTGATATACATTTAGATTTGCAGAACTTTTATATGTAACAAGTAAAGAAAAGCAATAATGCCTATACCACGTTTTCTAAAAAAAAAAAAAAATACAGTCACCAGAGAAAACGTGCAAAATTGTAGTGTCATATACGTTGTCTGGTTGGTTGGGTTTAGGCCAATCAACTGCCGGGGTCATTATGGCCGTCAACGTCGAGTCACATCCACCAACCGAAGAATCTCTTAACATCTTCTTCAGGTGTTGAAGATACTTCTAATACCACATACACACGTTCTCACTATGTATGTAGTCCAGGTCATACACACGTTCTCACTATGTATGTAGTCCAGGTCATACACACGTTCTCACTATGTATGTAGTCCAGGTCATACATGTATGTGGCCCAGGTCATACATGTATGTAGCCCAGGTCATACATGTATGTAGTCCAGGTCATACATGTATGTGGCTCAGGTCATACATGTATGTAGCCCAGGTCATACATGTATGTGGCCCAGGTCATACATGTATGTGGCCCAGGTCATGCATGTATGTGGCCTAGGTCATACATGTATGTGGCCCAGGTCATACATGTATGTAGTCCAGGTCATACATGTATGTAGTCCAGGTCATACACGTACATCTGTGGAGTATCGGGAGCTTTGGATTACGTTATAATTGTTACCACAACGGTGTTGGGAGTGACAACATAGTAGGATAACCTGATCCCGTTTTCTTCATGTTAAGATCACGTGACATCTTTATGGAACTTGTTTAAGCAACTTTTAAAAACATGGAGTCTAAATCTTAAAGGGAGGGGAGGGGGTGTTATGGGGTGATAGTTTCTTTGTCAAATAACCTCGATGATTACATTTCACTTGTCCATAATCCTCTATAACAACTTAATATATACGAAAGCATCGTCGTAATCATTTATGTAATCGTTTTGAATTACGTGTATAACATTAGGATAATCTTGTGTAAAATATAAATGTGTTATGCATTATCTTTATCATGGTTTATTAGAAGTTGATAATGATTACATGGTAACTGGGGTGGCCATATTGGAGGTGAGGGTGGTATGTTTAGTTTGTGGACAGTTACAGGCTTGACTGCTGGTGTGGTGAGGCGCTACGCTCTGTCAGGTGTGGAAGGCCAGTGAAGGACTCGGGTTGTCTTGGCAAGTTGTTACGTTCCGTGCTGTGTAGGTCAGTTCTGGTTGTGGTCTGTTCACTTGGAAGAACTGAAAGTTAAAGTTGTGGTATGTTTTGTTATGGTTATTTATCATAGCTGGTTGTTTCGAGTCCTGGTTCTCTTGTGAAGACCTGGGATAACCGACGTTCCGTTTTCTTATTGTGTGTGCATTTGCCTTAAGATCTTGCCCATATATATATATAGGAAAGGATCACAGTTTTGCGTGATATCAAGTACATCCTTAAGAGTCCAAGGGGAAAATGAAACACGATAAATTCCCAAGTGCACCTTCGTGTAATAATCACGTCATCAGGGGAGACACAAGAGAGAAATATATGTCGGTTGATGTACAATGAACAGACGTAGCTCGGACGCCATTTGGTATATATACGATTGTCCAAGACACACAACGAGCGTTCATAAATTATCATTGTACAAATTTCATCAACAATAAAGATATCTAATTTGTATATACCATCACTAATATTAAGATTATAATTCTTTGTGTATTTAATAATAGAAGATTCAATGATATTTCTCGTGGTAATAGAGTTAGAGTTGATAATGGAATATGGAAGGTACTAAATTGTTAAGTAAGGGAAGAAATATTTGTAAATTTTCATTTGTTGGCCAAACACAAAGAATATCATCTACATATCTCAACCAAATTGCATTAGAAGGTAAGATATCCTTTACTAATTTTGTTTCAAAATTTCCATATAAAGATTACTTAGTACAGGTGAAAGAGGGTTACCCATTGCCTTATCAAATTTTTGAGCATAATAATCTCCATTAAATTGAAATACACAGTCTTTTATACACAATTTTATCAGTTCAATGAAATTAGACTTTGAAACAGGTAAATGAATATCATCCAAGACCTCAAACACATATTTTCAAAGGTCATCAACTGGAACTTTTGTGAAAGGTGAGGAAACATCAAAGCTAACTAGTTTGAAATCAAAATTAACATTGATATTGTTAAGCTTGTTGACTAAGCCTACATTGTTCATGATATTAGAATTTGATACCTTACCCACTAAAGGGCTTAATAAAGAAACTAACCATTTTGACAATATGTATTGGAGCCTACTGAACTCTTGCTGGAAAATTTTGTTTGTGTTTTGATAAGTCCATACATATATGACAATGAAGGGAACAAAGATGACAAACTTTTGATAAGAGAACCATTACCTTTCAACAACAACTTCATTTCTTAATTGAAATGGGAATTAATTGCTTCTAGGGGATTCCTACTGAGTTTAGAATATGTAGTTTCATCATTTAAAAGATCATTCATTTTAGATAGTTACTTTTGTCTAAAATCACAACGGTGTTAGCCTTATCCGCTTTAGTAATATGTATATCATTGTCTTTTTTTAAGGTGTTAATAGCTCTTATGAATCTTTTAGGGCAATTAGGTTCCACTGGTTTTGACAAACTGGCATACACTAAACCCTTACAGATATTAATTTCATCACTAGTTAAATTACTGTATTTCTCTAAATTGCAAAAAGACTGGGACATCAACACAGCTGGCTTCCCTGTTTGCGCACACAAAACTTAATTCATAGCCTAATGCATACAAGGAATCCTTATTTAGTTGTTTATTGGACAGACTTATCACAAAAGAAGGGTTTGTGTTCTTAGTCCAGTCGCTGTTTTTGATAAGATGGTTATCACAAGTCTTTTTGCAATTCAGAGAAATACAGTAATCTAACTAATGAAATTAGTACCTGTAAGGGTTTAGTGTATGCCAGTTTGTCAAAACCAGTGGAACCTAATTGCCCTCAAAGATTTATAAGAGCTATTAACACCTTAAAAAAAGATAATGATATATATATCACTAATGCAGATAGGCTAACACTGTTGTGATTTTAGACAAAAGTAACTATGTTTCTAAAATGAATGATCTTTTAAATGATGATACAACATATTCTAAACTCAGTTAGAATCCCTTAGAAGCAGTTAATTCTCATTTCAAAAAGTAAATGAAGTTCTTGTTGAAAGGTGATGGTTCTTTTATCAAAGGTTAGTCATTTTTGTTCCCCTTCATTGTCATATATGTATGGACTTATCAAAACACATAAACAAAATTTTCCGGCAAGAGTTCAGTAGGCTCCATCATATATTGTCAAAATGATTAGTTTCTTTATTAAGCCCTTTAATGGGTAAGGTATCAAATTCTAATATCATGAACAATGTAGATTTAGTCAACAAGCTTAACAATATCAATATTAATTTTGATTTCAAACTAGTTAGCTTTGATGTTTCCTCACTTTCACAAAAGTTCCAGTTGATGACCTTTTAGAATATTTATTTGATGTCTTGGATGATATTCATTTACCTGTTTCAAAGTCAAATTTCATTGAACTGATGAAATTGTGTATAAAAGACTGTGTATTCCAATTCAATGGAGATTATTATGCTCAAAAATTTGGTATGGCAATTGGTAACCCTCTTTCACCTTTACTAAATAATCTTTATATGGAATTTTTTGAAACAAAATTACTATAGAATATCGTACCTTCTAATGCAATTTGGTTTAGATATGTAGATCATGCTCTTTGTGTTTGGCCAACAAATGAAAATTTACAAATATTTCTCCCGTTACTTAACAATTTAGTACCTTCCATCAAATTTACTACAGAAAATGAAAATAATGGTATGTTACCCTTTTTAGATTGCAGGATCCATAGGCAAGGAAACAAGTTTAGCATATACAGAAAACCTACTAATGTATGCTCATATTATATCTGTTGTTACTCATCTCAACATGACAGAGTTGAATTATCATTTCAGTCTGTTCCTTAGGGCATTACGTATTTGCAGTCCAGAGTATATTGATGATGATTTTGAGAAGATATAGTCTATTGGATCTAAGTTAAAGTACCCTAGATCTTTCATTGATAAATCCCTTAAGTTAGCAAAGAAATCATTTTATAGAGTTGAGCCCAAACCTCCCATTGACAAGAATCTTTCAGTTCTCCCTTTTGATAATAATTTTATTTAATTCCCATGTTGCTTAAATCCTTTAATGTAAATGTTGCCTTCAGCAACAATAATACTATAAAGAATTTCTTAATCAGGAATTCACAAGAAAGTTCTCCTGGGTGCATCTATAAAGTGCCATGTAGAAATTGTGATAAGTTTTATGTTGAAATAACAATTCAGTAGAAGCTCATATATTTTTATTTAAAATGTAATTTTTCTATACATGAAGCACTACATGTTTCGTGGAGACAATCCCCCCTCATCAAGAGCAAATAGTTCATAAAGTTTTTAAATCTCAACACCAACACACAAATCTCGTCTCTTCTCTGCCATTTTCGACTACGCACTGTAGTCGAAAATGGCAGAGGAGAGACAGGATCTGTGTGTTTGTGTTGGGATTTAAAAACTTATTGAATCGTTTGCACTTGATGAGGGGGACTTTCTCCACGAAACATATAGGGCTGCATGTATAGAAAAATTACATTTTAAATCAAATAATATGGACTACTGAGTTGCTATTTCACCATTAACTATAATCACGGATTAGTAGCAAAGATTTTACATGTGAATGTATGTATGTGTATTCATATTCGTGTTGGTAAGATATGTGTTTCCGTTTGTTTGTCGGTACTTGTGTGGGTGTGTCTGTGTCTTTTGTCTCTCTGTGTGTATACACGTATCAATTTCCCTTTCAATATTTCTATATATTTTTCCCTATTTTAGAATAATAATTTGCACGTCTTTTGTATCATTCAGTTACATCGCTTCCCGTCATGTATTTATGATTATAGATAGTTTCATAAGCCTTTATTCACTTATCCTTTAATGATAGAATGAATTCATCTAATTAATTTCTCTCCCCACGTACAGAACCACCGCCCGGCCTGGTGTGGGGGGGACGTGGGGCGGAGCTGGGGGTGTCCACGGACGTGGAGCGGGAAGGCAGTGTGGCCAAGACGTGGCTCAGTGTGGTGGCGTCCAGGGCCACATCAGGCACTACAGTTACCTGCTCCACCACCAACGCCTCCGTGTCCTCCGGCATCATGAACACTATCTCCACCACACTCAGGGTCAACTGTGAGTACCTGTGACTTGTAGGATGACACACACACACACACACACACACACACATATACGTATACGTATATAGACTAGTCAGTGTGATTCCGCTAAAGGGGTTGCAAATTATCCCCAACACGGCTGGAAAGCTTGTTAAGCAAGTGGAGCGAGCATGTTGGACCAGGCCGAACACGAGAGACATGGGATATCTCTTCCATGGGTTTGGTGGACGGGGACGCAAAGAGCGGATATATAGGTAAGGCCGATCGTCCACTACGGTCCATTGACGTTATGGAGAGGCAGGTTAGGAAGGTGCTAGACACCAGATGACCGGGAGGTTATGGAAGATGCAAGGGAGACGGTCACTAACCATGGGGTAGGTTGAGATCATTGAGGTCTAAATGGAAAATCATTAAGAAATAAGACTATGCAGAGAAACAACAACAACATTAAAAAAGGCATTGCTGACGATGAGAGAAAACGTGATAGGGGTCAGGGATGCCGTAGCTGAGAATTAATGAGGAAAACGAATGTTTAGTTTACGTGGAAGCCAGCATTACATAGTTGACGGTATGGGAGGGGGCGTGGGAGGCGATGGTGATAGGGGATGCGAGCCCTGAGGACGACAACTTGAGAGCAAATGAGAGAGAGAGAGAGAGAGAGAGAGAGAGAGAGAGAGAGAGAGAGAGAGAGAGAGAGAGAGAGAGATTAATGCTTAGGCACTTAGAGCGTTCCAGAGGAGTGTTTAAAAGTAAGTGTTGAACTAGCGGTCAGGTTGGACTACACTGACGTGAATGGAAGACTAAATTCAGATCATGAAAGGCAGGTTAGAACGAAGGAAGTCTGTCATAGCTCCTGGCACTACAGGATCATGAAATATTTACGCCAAAATTGAAAGAGGGAAACAAGAAAATTGCGATCATAGCAGTGAGTGTAAACATGATAATGACTAAAGTGATGAAACGGACATAGAAAATAGGGATGTACTGAGGAGGAGGAGGAGGAAGGTTTGGACATTTATTGAAAGTGATATTTGAGATAAGGAACACAGTGAAAAACATTTAAGGCAAGCCTTTAGAGTGGCACACGGTGAGAAGTCCAGAAGTATGGATAGAAAATATACGTGGAAGGACCTGAAGAAATTGAAAGTGAAAGGACGAGTAGCAAAAACCCCCTCAAGGATGAATACGACTAATCAAACAGGAGTCCCAGTCAGTGGCGGGACACCAGAAGGATCAGTAAGAATGACAGTGCTAAAGATCATGCTGACGAATTGGTGAGTTAATGAGAAAGAACTTGTGCTTGTGGATCGAGTGGATGAGAGTGAGCCAGCAGACATAAGGGACATAGTGAAGACTAAATTGAACGAAGATTTCAAATCAAACGTGGTTTACCGAAAGGCTTCTGCAATAACATTAAAACAGAGAGAACGTTATTGAGTGAAACTAAGAAGGCTCTAAAAGGAAAATAGTTTTTGATGAAATCTCTTTCAGAAGTCTACTAATGTGCGATCCACCAAGAAGACGAGGTGGGAGTAATGGAGTATGGTGAATAGGATGGTGAAGAGAGATGTGGTGGTGGAAGCTCTACGGACGGGAGTGGATGTGATTGCAACAGTTTTTATTATTTCATTAGTAAGGCGTTTCGACATGTGTAGTAGCCAGGCAGAATGCATGTATAGCGTCTTTGAATAAGTATTACGTGGATAGAACTAATATGAAGGAGTGTAAGAGAAGGTAGTGATTGAAAGGGTGGTTAACATACACAGAGTAAATGATGGAGGAGGAGCAGTTTGGTGTTGGGAGAGGTAACGGAAGTATGAACCATGTGTTTTCATTGGAGAACCTGCCAGGAATACATGAAAAGAGAAAATTGCATGTACGTGGCATTATCGGACCTGGCGAGAGCACAAGACAGATGTTCAGCATGGAAGATGCTACTGGTACTTGGAGAAAATGAAAAGTTTCTCCTTGACGTGAGGATGATTTTCCAGGGGAGTAAGGTATGTTTATGAAAAGGATTCCCGGAAAAGTTGGGTGTTCTGTAGAGAGTGTAATGTCACCATGTCTATTCAAGGCTGTTCACAGCCGAACCAGCTATTCACTCCTTCGTATTGGGTCTGCTAATGAATAGATACCTATCAGACGCTGAGGTATATTCATACTTACCATATATATATATATATATATATATATATATATATATATATATATATATATATATATTGTTGACTGGTTGATAAGGTTATTTAATGTATGTATGATTCATGGTGAGGTGCCGAAGGATTGGCGGAATGCGTGCATAGTGCCATTGTGCAAAGGCAAAGGGGATAAGAGTGAGTGCTCAAATTACAGAGGTATAAGTTTGTTGAGTATTCCTGTAAAATTATATGGGAGGGTATTGATTGAGAGGGGGAAGGCATGTACAGAGCATCAGATTGGGGAAGAGCAGTGTGGTTTCAGAAGTGGTAGAGGTGTGTGGATCAGGTGTTTGCTTTGAAGAACGTATGTGAGAAATACGTATTTTCCTGGCGCTACCTCGCACACATGAGGGGGGGAGGGGGTTGTTATTTCATGTATGGCGGGGTGGCGATGGGAATGAATAAAGGCAGACAGTATGAATTATGTACATGTGTATATATGTATATGTCTGTGTGTGTATATATATATATATGTATACATTGAGATGTATGGGTATGTATATTTGCGTGTGGACGTGTATGTATATACATGTGTATGTGGGTGGGTTGAGCCATTCTTTCGTCTGTTTCCTTGCGCTACTTCGCTAACGCGGGAGACAGCGACAAAGCAAAATGAAGTGTTTTAGATATCTGGGAGTGGATCTGGCAGCGGATGGAACCATGGAAGCGGAAGTGGATCATAGGGTGGGGGAGGGGGCGAAAATTCTGGGAGCCTTGAAGAATGTGTGGAAGTCGAGAACATTATCTCGGAAAGCAAAAATGGGTATGTTTGAAGGAATAGTGGTTCCAACAATGTTGTATGGTTGCGAGGCGTGGGCTATGGATAGAGTTGTGCGCAGGAGGATGGATGTGCTGGAAATGAGATGTTTGAGGACAATGTGTGGTGTGAGGTGGTTTGATCGAGTAAGTAACGTAAGGGTAAGAGAGATGTGTGGAAATAAAAAGAGCGTGGTTGAGAGAGCAGAAGAGGGTGTTTTGAAATGGTTTGGGCACATGGAGAGAATGAGTGAGGAAAGATTGACCAAGAGGATATATGTGTCGGAGGTGGAGGGAACGAGGAGAAGAGGGAGACCAAATTGGAGGTGGAAAGATGGAGTGAAAAAGATTTTGTGTGATCGGGGCCTGAACATGCAGGAGGGTGAAAGGAGGGCAAAGAATAGAGTGAATTGGAGCGATGTGGTATACCGGGGTTGACGTGCTGTCAGTGGATTGAATCAAGGCATGTGTATGGGGGTGGGTTGGGCCATTTCTTTCGTCTGTTTCCTTGCGCTACCTCGCAAACGCGGGAGACAGCGACAAAGCAAAAAAAAAAAAATAAAAATAAATACATTATATGTGATGATTAACACCAGTGTAACTTATGGGGCAAACCTTATTCTGTAAATTATGTGTTAATGAGACTAAGACTGGAATATAGATATTGGCAGTTGTGTATATATGTATATATCTATGTATATATATGTATACGTTGAAATGTATAGGTATGTATATGTGCGTGTGTGGACGTGTATGTATGTTTAAGTGTATGTGGGTGGGTTGGGCCATTCTTTCGTCTGTTTCCTTGTGCTACCTCGCAAACGCGGGAGACAGCGAGTAAGTATAATAAATAATATATATATATATATATATATATATATATATATATATATATATATATATATATATATATATATATATATATTTTCCCTGGGGATAGGGGAGAAAGAATACTTCCCACGTATTCCCTGCGTGTCGTAGAAGGCGACTAAAAGGGAAGGGAGCGGGGGGCTGGAAATCCTCCCCTCTCGTGTTTTTTTTTTTTTTTTTTTTTTTTTTAATTTTCCAAAAGAAGGAACAGAGAAGAGGTCCAGGTGAGGATATTCCCTCAAAGGCCCAGTCCTCTGTTCTTAACGCTACCTCGCTATCGCGGGAAATAGCGAATAGTATGAAAAAAAAAAAAAAAATATATATATATATATATATATATATATATATATATATATATATATATATATATATATATATATATATATATATATATATAGTTACGAGACTTACCTGAAGTTTGTGAGCATCGAAGCGGAGGAGCTGTCTGTCTGTCTGTCTGTCTGTAAGGATTACGTCCACGACTGAACAGTTTTGTGTGCACCCTTGATCGGTGACTTGTCCTGGACTATCATCCCTGACATTTAATGTGAATACAGTAGTCCTGTTCGTTATTCACTCTATGGTTGTATGTGGGAGGAGGATGTAGATATATATTACATGAACCTCACCATTAGAGGGGAGTCTACGAACTATATCCATCCTTAGTGAGACGTACTACAGCAAACCTCTTACCTCCATAAGTTGTTAACTAAACCCATTCAAACGTCCTGATCTCACGGGACGGGATGATAGTCCCAGTGAACTTGAGCAGTAATCTAGCCTGGGTTAAAGAAAATTCTGTCTTGTCCCAGAGTAATTCAGTAGACAAGGCTTGTACAAGAGGCGTGCCATACTTTTAGTACTAAAGTAAAGCTTTTGTTGCAGATGTCAGCAAATTGGTAAACAATGATCCATCAGACTTCTCAGCATAATCTGCCTCCATTATCCTGGTAATACCACTGAGCTGAGTATCAAATTGACTGAGGACAGGACGCAATGAGCTGAGAGTTCTAGTGTACTTTTACAACTATCGAAATGTGAATTTAAAAACTAATTTGACCTTGGTATATAATCCTGGACGAGGGACAAGAGATGTGCTCCACCGGACCTGCATCCAAGCTTGGGGAATGACCATCAGTCACTCACCAGTACGCTCGACACTTGACGCTGTGACACCAGGATATGACCGTCATCAGGGTACACATTCGCCAGTACTCGTACATCCAGCCGTACTCGTAACCTACTCCAACAACTCTGCAGCATTCAGTTATACTCCCGGGCCGCTCTGCAACCCCACCGCGGGACGTCCAACTCTCACATTGACCTTCGATCTCACATTGAACCTTCGATGGTTCTTATTTCCATCTCATCCAACTTGATATTTGATGAATCCACCGCTGTCCATCCCTCCTCCACTATCCTTACCTTGGCAATATATCATCCTGTGTCTCGTCGCAATATTGTATTCTGGATTTCATTTCCTAGTCGTTCACCAAAATCGTACCCATCAGTAGCAAGTCTTTTACTGTAATTTGTTCCTCTTCCATTTCTGCAGGACTTGTGGTTGTTTTACTTGATTTTTCTTAAAGCTATTGTCATGTTTCATGCCATCCTGCCAATCTAATGCTTTATGTTCTTCTCTGCCAAAACACTATTGGCTATTTCATTGTCATGTTCTCCCAGTCTGGCAATTGACTTCAAGTTTAACGGAATTGGCCAGACTTCAGGCAGAATCATGGTCATGGAACAACTGTATATCTAACACGATCGGTTATAACTCAGTTTTTTATTCAAACTTTAAGGAATGAAAAACTTAGTAAGCACTTTTGTCAAAATCCTAATTCGTCACAAGTTATTGTGACATGTTAAAGTGTCTTCTTTCTCATATATATATATATATATATATATATATATATATATATATATATATATATATATATATATATATATATTTTATTTATTTATTTTGCTTTGTCGCTGTCTCCCGCGTTAGCGAGGTAGCGCAAGGAAACAGACGAAAGAATGGCCCAACCCACCCACATACACATATATATACATACACGTCTACACACGCAAATATACATACCTATACATCTCAAGGTATGCATATATATACACACACAGACATATACATATATACACATGTACATAATTCATACTGTCCGCCTTTATTCATTCCCATCGCCACCTCGCCACACATGAAATAACAACCCCCTCCCCCGTCATGTGTGCGAGGTCCATTCGTTCACACTCAGTCTCTAGCTGTCATGTAATAATGCACCGAAACCACAGCTCCCTTTCCACATCCAAGCCCCACAGAACTTTCCATGGTTTACCCCAGGCGCTTCACATGCCCTGAGTCAATCCATTGACAGCACGTCGACCCCGGTATACCACATCGTTCCAATTCACTCTACACCTTGCACGCCTTTCACCCTCCTGCATGTTCAGGCCCCGATCACTCAAAATCTTTTTCACTCCATCTTTCCACCTCCAATTTGATCTCCCACTTCTCCTTGTTCCCTCCACCTCTGGCACATTTATCCTCTTTGTCAATCTTTCCTCACTCATTCTTTCCATGTGACCAAACCATTTCCAAACACCCTCTTCTGCTCTCTCAATCACACTCTATTTACTACCACACATCTCTTACCCCTTTCATTACTAAATCGATCAAACCACTTCACACCACATATTGTCCTCAAACAACTCATTTCCAGCGCATCCACCCTCCTCCGCACAACTCTGTCTATAGCCCACGCCTCGCAACCATATAACATTGTTGGAACCACTATTCCTTCAAACATATCCATTATGTTTTCCATTATAACGTTCTCAACTTCCACACATTTTTCAACGCCCCCAGAACTTTCGCAAACTCCCCCACCCGATGATTCACTTCCGCTTCCATGGTTCCACCCGCTGCCAAATCCACTCCCAGATATCTAAAACACTTCGCTTCCTCCAGTTTTTCTCCATTCAAACTTACCTCCCAGTTGACTTGTCCCTCAACCCTACTGTACCTAATAACCTTGCTCTTATTCACATTTACTCTCAGCTTTCTTCTTTCACACACTTTACCAAACTCAGTCACCAGCTTCTGCAGTTTCTCACACGAATCAGCCACCAGCGCTGTATCATCAGTGAACAACTGACTCACTTCACAAGCTCTCTCATCCACAACAGACTGCATACTTGCCCCTCTTTTCAAGACCCTTGCATTCACCTCCTTAACAACCCCATCCATGAATAAATTAAACAGCCATGGAGACATCACGCACCCCTGCCGCAAACCAACATTCACTAAGAACCAATCACTTTCCTCTCTTCCTACACGTACATATGCCTTACATCCTCGATAAAAACTTTTCACTGCTTCTAACAACTTGCCTCCTACACCATATATTCTTAATACCTTCCTCAGCGCATCTCTATCAACTCTATCATATGCCTTCTCCAGATCCGTAAATGCTACATACAAATCCATTGGCTTTTCTAAGTATTTCTCACATACATTCTTCAAAGCAAACACTCGATCCACACATCCACTACCATTTCTGAAACCACACTGCTCTCCCCAATCCGATGCTCTGTACATGCCTTCTCCCTCTCAGTCAATACCCTCCCATATAATTTCTAATTTATACTCAACAAACGTATGCCTTTATAATTTGAGCTCTCACTTTTATCCCCTTTGCCTTTGTACAATGGCACTATGCAAGTATTCCGTCAGTCCTCAGGCACCTCACCATGAGTCATACATACATCAAGTAACCTTACCAACCAGACAACAATATAGTGGCGACCTTTTTTGATAGATTCCTTTGCAATACCATCCAAACCGGCTGCCTCCCCAGCTTTCATCTTCCGCAAAGCTTTTACTACCTCTTCTCTGTTTACCAAATCATTTTCCTTAACCCTCTCACTTTGCACACCACCTCGACCAAAACACCCTATATCTGCCACTCTATCATTAAACACATTCAACAAACCTTCAAAATACTCACTTCATCTCCTTCTCACATCACCACTACTTGTTATAACCTCCCCATTAGCCCCCTTGTCTTACGCACTTTATTTACCTCCTTCCAAAACATCTTTTTATTCTCCCTAAAATTTAATGATACTCTCTCACTCCAACTCTCATTTGTCCTCTTTTTCGCCTCTTACACCTTTCTCTTGACCTCCTGCCTCTTTCTTTTATACATCTCCCACTCTTTTGCATTATTTCCCTGCAAAGATCGACCAAATGCCTCTCTCTTCTCTTTCACTAATAATCTTACTTCTTCATCCCACCACTCACTACCCTTTCTAATCTGCCCACCTCCCACGCTTCTCATGCCACAAGCATCTTTTGCACAAGCCATCAAAGGTTCCCTAAATACATCACATTCCTTCTCCACTCCCCTTACGTCCTTTGTTCTCACCTTTTCCATTCTGTACTCAGTCTCTCCTGGTGCTTCCTCACACAAGTTTCCTTCCCAAGCTCACTTACTCTCACCACTCTCTTCACCCCAACATTCTACTTTTCTGAAAACCTCTACAAATCTTCACCTTCGCCTCTACAGGATGATGATCAGACATCCCTCCAGTTGCACCATGCAGCACATGAACATCCAAAAGTCTCTCTTTCGCGCGCCTATCAATTAACACGTAATCCAATATCGCTATCTCTCGTATATATATGTATATATATATATATATATATATATATATATATATATGAAAAAGGTGGGAGGTGGGAAGATTAGAAAAGGTAGTGAGTGGTGGGATGAAGTACGATTGTCAGTGAAAGAGAAGAGAGGCATTTGGACGATTTTTGCAAGGAAATAGTGCAAATGACACTGGGAGATGTATAAAAGAAAGATTAAAGAGGTCAAGAGAAAGGTGCAAGTGGTGAAAAAGAGAGCAAATGAGAGTTAGGGTGAGGGAATATCATTAAATTTTAGGGAGATTAAAAAGATGTTTTGGAAGGAGGCAAAGAAAGTGCGTAAGACAAGAGAACAAATGAGAACATCGGTGAAGGGGGCAAATGGGGATGTATTAACAAATATTGGTGAAGTGAGTATTTTGAAGGTTTGTTGAGTGTGTTTGATGATAGAGTGGCAGATATAGGGTGTTTTGGTCGAGGTGGTGTGCAAAGTGAGAGGGTCAGGGAGAATGATTTGGTAAACAGAGGAGAGGTAGTGAAAGCTTTGCGGAAGATGAAAGCTGGTAAGGCGGCGGATTTGGATGGTATTACTGTGGACTTTATTAAAAAAGGGGGCGACTGTGTTGTTGACTTGTTGGTGAGGATATTCACTTTATATATGGCTCGTGGTGAAGTGCCTGAGGATTGGCGGAATGCATACATAGTGCCATTGTACAAAGGCAAAGGGGGGTAAAGGTGAGTGTTCAAATTACAGAGGTATAAGTTCATTGAGTATTCCTGGGAAATTACATGGGAGGGTTTTGATTGAGAGGGAGATGGCATGTAGTGAGCATCAGATTGGGGAAGAGCAGTGTAGTTTCAGAAGTGGTAGAGGATGTGTGGATCAGGTGTTTGCTTTGAAAAATGTATGTGAGAAATATTTAGAAAAACAAATGGATTTATATGTAGCATTTATGGATCTGGAGAAGGCATATGATAGAATTGATAGAGATGCTCTGTGGAATGTATTAAGAGTATATGGTGTGGGAGGTAAGTTGTTAGAAGCAGTGAAAAGTTTTTATCGAGGATGTAAGGCATGTGTACGAGTAGGAAGAGAGGAAAGTGATTGGTTCCCAGTGAATATCGGTTTGCGGCAAGGATGCGTGATGTCTCCATGGTTGTTTAGTTTGTTTATGGATGGGGCTGTTTTGGAGGTGAATGCAAGAGTTTTGGAAAGAGGGACAAGTATGCAGTCTGTTGCAGATGAGAGGACTTGGGATGTGAGCCAGATGTTGTTCGCTGATGATACAGCGCTAGTGGCTGATTCGGGAGAGAAACTGCAGAAACTGGTGACTGAGTTTGGTAAAGTGTGTAGAAGAAAGCTGTGGATAAGATCAAGGTTATTAGGTTCAGTAGAGTTGGGGAACAAGTAAATTGGGAAGTGAGTTTGAATGGAGAAAAGCTGGAGGAAGTGAAGTGTTTTAGATATCTGGGAGTGGATTTGGTAGCGGATGGAACCATGGAAGCGGATGTGAGTCACAGGGTGGGGAAGAGGACAAAGTTTTTGGGAGCATTGAAGAATGTGTGGAAGGCGAGAACGTTATCTCGGAGAGCAAAAAATGTGTATGTTTTAGGGAATAGTGGTTCCAACAATGTTATATGGTTTTGAGGCGTGGGCTATAGATAGGGTTATGCGGAGGAGGGTGGATGTGTTGGAAATGAGATGTTTGAGGACAATATGTGGTGTGAGGTGGTTTGATCGAGTAAGTAATGAAAGGGTAAGAGAGATTGTGTGGTAATAAAATGAGTGTGGTTGAGAGAGCAGAAGAGGGTATTTGGAAATGGTTTGGTCACATGGAGAGAATGAGTGAGGAAAGATTGACAAAGAGGATATATGTGTTAGAGGTGGAGGGAACGAGGAGAAGCGGGAGACCAAATTGGAGGTGGAAAGATGGAGTGAAAACGATTTTGGGGGATCCGGGCCTGAACATACAGGAGAGTGAAAGGCGTGCAAGGAATAGAGTAAATTGGAACAATGTGGTAAACCGGCGTCGACCAGGGCATGTGAAGCGTCTGGGGTAAACCATGGAAAATTCTGTGGGGCTTGGATGTGCAAAGGGAGCTGTGGTTTCGGTGCATTATTACATGACAGCTAGAGACTGAGTGTGAACGAATGTGGCCTTTTGTCCTTTCCACGCGCTACGTCGCGGGGGGAGGGGAGATGCTATTTCATATGTGGCGGGGTGGCGACGGGAATGTATAAAGGCAGCAATCATGAATTATGTGCATGTGTATATATGTCTATGTCTGTGTATGTATATATATGTATACGTTAGAATGTATAGGTATGTATATGGGCGTGTGTGGACGTGTATGTATATGCATATGTGGGTGGGTTGGGCCATTCTTTCGTCTGTTTCCTTGCGCTTCCTCGTTAACGCGGTAGACAGCGACAAATTATAATAAGTAAGAAATATGATATATATATATATATATATATATATATATATATATATATATATATATATATATATATATATATATATATATGTATATATATATATATATAGTTCGTTTATCTTTTCGTATACAGATGCAATTCATTTATTTTAAGAACACTTACCAGCGAGGCATTGGTCAGTTATCTGTTAACAACATTACTGATCATGGTTCTGATTACTCGCTCGTGGGAACCGATACTGAATTTTCTCATTCAAAATGACTAAAACTCTTTACGAGGTAAATTTACACAGAAATACGATAACTTCCTTTTTCGAAACGTTGTTTTTAGTAATAACGAATCGTTATTTAATGTTAATTATATGTGCAGCCACTTACAAGTAGACATGTTTATTCACTTATACATATACACGTGTAAATCACACACACACACACACACACACACACACACACACACACACACACACACACACACACACACACACACACACACACACACACACACAAAGAAGCCTCTTTTTGTGGTTGTTAGCGTTACTGACTATGGGTCGGCACGGGTCAGCTTGGGATAATTTAGACCCTTGGCGTGGCAGTCAGCCTACACTCAACCCAGGTGTTCATCCTTCCTTCGGGACTGTTCGATAATGGGTACCTGGATTCAGCTAACGCTTATGTGTATGTGTATACATACGTAAAGACATGATACATATACACAAGGTTAAGAGACAGTGCAGCACGAGTGTGAAGCTTGTACTCGTTAAACATAATAGGTAATCACAAATTTTTTTTGACAAAAAGAAGTTGTATGTAACTATATAGATGCTGCGGTTCATACTGTACTTGAAGTCGAGTGCTTGCCTCAGTTACGAGGTGGGATGAAAGTGAGAAACTGAAACGCACTGAGAGAATATTACCAACATATGATTTGGCTCTTGAAAGATGTTGGTGTGGATTGGTTGCGTATCTCTGATCATAGTTTTCTCAAGGACTGGGCAAAGAAATTGGACTGACCACTTGAGATGATGCTCAGAAACATATAGGAAGTAAGGTCGGTGATAAGGAATTGGATGAGGACAACATGCCAATTATATAAGAAAGAAGACAAGGTAAACACGTAGAGCTGTGAGATTTAGTATCATTGGCACATAGGGTCTGAAGATTACCGGAAAGATCAATGGGAAAACGACAGTTGTAGGTTGCTACAGCCACTGGTGTCCCACAAGGCTCAGTCCTGGTGCCATTGTTATTCATGGTTGCGTGACGACTCGCCAGGAAAATCTTGCCTCACGTGAATTGCGGAAGATGCTAAGGCTATGAGAGAAAATGGGCGTGTTCCGGGTCCCACTCGTCTGCTGAAAGACCAAAGGAAACTCACCGCTGTCGTCACGTACTTGACTGATAGCGTCCAGCCATATCACATGCATAGCAACGAGGATGGAACACACTGCATTGATACCTGATAATGACTGTCCCCGCTATGAATATATTGACCGACATAGCACGGGTAAAACATGCCCCATTCATGACCGTCTTGGGGGAAAAGATAAAAAATGAAATATTGATAATGAAGAAGCTAGTTAGAGCTACGCAAGTGTTTGTGAACCTAACCAGTAAAAGTAAAGAAGTTCTAGAAAAAGGGATATATATATATATATATATATATATATATATATATATATATATATATATATATATATATATATATGGTGAAGGAGATTGAGAGGAAGGGGGTGGCCTGGGTAGTAAGATGTGTGTTCAACAATATTACTTATGCTATCGCTTCTTCATAATCCTTTCATAATGATTTGGTTGATAGTAGGATATACTTCAAAGTTACCTGAGGACAAAGTACTTAGTATTAGCAATTAAGACATTCAATGACGTTACTGGTACCATGATCAGATGAGGGGTACAATGTGACTGGGTTGGTAAGGTCTACAGGATGATCGTGTGCATTTCTGTGGTCATCCCTGCGTACTGAATGACAGTGCCAATAACATCTCTCAGTTACTGTTTTACGAGTCTGGCTGATGTATACATCTGTACATGACTTACATTTGACGGCGTAAACACTCCCAGTTATCTGCTACTTTGGCCTACATTTCATTAAGGTCTTACTGATGGTGTTATTGTATTGGAAAGCAACATTAAAAGCACTGTTTTCCAGACCCTGTCTTACATTAGCTAAGTTAGGAGTATAAAGCAACACCAGAAATATAGACTTATCATCCTTTACCACATCTTTGTTACTAGATACATAAAGACGTAGTGCAGCACATATGAAAACTACATGTTACATAAAGTTATCTGAACTCCCACCGTACTGCGATTTCACTTTCATCGCGGACCAAATGGCGTCCTAGCTACGTCTCTTTGTTGTATATCTCTTTCTTGTATCTCCCCTGATAATGTGATTATTACACGAAAGTGCACTTGGGAACTTATCGTGTTTCATTTTCCCCGTGGACTCAGGAATATCTTGATCACGCGCAAAATTGTGATCCTTTCCTATATATATATATATATATATATATATATATATATATATATATATATATATATATATATATATATATATATAAGCCAGAGATATACTGGCGCTCATCTTTTCCTACGTAGTAAATCTCGTAGATCCGATGGTCCGTCAGTCGGTTTTGTAACTGTTCTTTTGTTGTCTGCTGAACTGTGATGATCGATTTCCTTTCACAGGAACTCCTGGGAAAAACACATCCGCACCCAGTGAGAGAGAGAGAGAGAGAGAGAGAGAGAGAGAGAGAGAGAGAGAGAGAGAGAGAGAGAGATTACGGAGCAGCAAGTCGCTGCTCCTTCAGCTCGCCTGCTAGACTCGGGATTTGTGTATAACGTATTGAAGACTGTGTGTATGATACGGAGATTGAGTTGATGACTGATTGCAAGTATTTCTGCGCCAAATATATCATTAGGTACGAAGTCTAAGTGTGAGTGAGAGGTTTATGATGTTCGTGATGGTTGTGTAAACACCCTTTATTGAGGGGAAGACGAGGTTAAGGGTACCATCCAGAAAGAACTTGACAGCGAGTCAGGTGAGGTGTTTACATACGTCCAGGGTAGAGACTCTGTGTGATGGATAGATGGGAAGACAGTATGGAGGCTGAGGGAGTGTCTGGTGGGTGTTGTGTACCAGGCGTAAATGACAGTGATTAGAGAATACGTTAATTACGTACATCAGCAGGTGTGGGCACTGATAATGTGTACTTAAAGCATAAGGATATGCAGGAATGCTTGTGGTATAGACGGAGAGAAGACAGCGAGGATAAGAGTAGGATTGATCTGCTTCATGTGAGAGGGAATATGGTAGGTAGCGTGCAGGATGTATGGTCTACAAGAGGGTTGGAAGGAGGTAGGTTAGATCATGTGGTGATATGCATGTTAGCCTTCTTTGAATGTTGGCTGAGACGGCATGGACAACTGACTGGCCTAATCAAGGTCACACCCACCCTCACACACACACACACACACACACACACCCGACCACACACCCACGACACACACACCCACCCTCACACACACACACACACACACACACACACACACACACACACACACACACACACACACACCCGACCACCCACCCACCCACGACACACACACCCACCCTCACACACACACACACACACACACACACACACACACACACACACACACACACACACACACACCCGACCACCCACCCACCCACGACACACACACCCACCCTCACACACACACACACACACACACACACACACACACACACACACAACACACACACACACACACACACACACACACACACACACACACACACACACACACACACACACACACACACACACACCCACCCTCACACACACACACACACACCCGACCACCCACCCACCCACGACACACACACCCACCCTCACACACACACACACCCTCACACACACACACACACACACACACACACACACACACACACACACACACACACACCCGACCACCCACCCACCCACGACACACACACCCACCCTCACACACACACACACACCCGACCACACACCCGACCACCCACCCACCCACGACACACACACCCACCCTCACACACACACACACCCGACCACACACCCACCCACGACACACACACCCACCCTCACACACACACACACACCCGACCACCCATCCACCCACGACACACACACCCACACACACACACACACACACACACACACACACACACACACACACACACCCAACCACCCACACACACACACACACACTCGCACTCTAGCCTCAAGCAGACCACACTCATCAAGGAAACATGTTTGTAGTTGATCATTTCTCCGGTGAGTGTGTGTGTGTGTGTGTGTGTATGTGTGTGTGTGTGTGTGAGTAATAGATAAATAGAGAACGGTTTATGTAATTCAGGAAGCCATTCCCATGATAATGTACAACTGAATTCAAACAACAACAGACCACAAGGTTTTCACCAGGTTGCTTGTGACAGTGGAGGAGTTCAGGAAGTCATTGATGAACGTGGTAGACGGGGAAGACGTATAGTTTCGTCAGTGAGGAAGACATGTGCAATGATCGTGTTGCTAAGGAGGTGCAAATAATATTAATCGTGGAACTGAAGCAAAAAAAATATTGATCAAGTCTGTACTTAACCGTATTTATGGCATTGCTTGTAACGACTCTGATTGGTAAATTGTTTCATGTATAAACAGTTCTGTTGACGAAAAAGTACCTTCGCCTCATATGAGGTCAAACGTTTGCTCACGAGTTTTGTTATATCCGTTATTATCAGTGACACCAGACGAGTCTACCGTGTAGCTCCTCGTCAGATACAGATTGTCGAAACTTTTAATGATTTTGAATACTTGTATGAGATCATCTCTTCTCTTTTCTAAGTTTATTATACTCGTTTTTTTCGGCTTTCTTAGAATATGTTTCTCAGACCGCGAATGATCTTGGTAGCTCGCCTAATGCTTTCTCAATCCTGTCTCAGCCTCTTCTCAAGTCGCTTGACCAAATCTGGACGCACTGGTGAGTCGTGCAGTGACAATGATTTCCTTAGAATTTTATTCGAGAATTTTTAAAGTTTTTTTCACTGCTTCTGTGCACTGTTTACTTGGCTCTATGTCACCAGAGATTATAACAACTAAGTCTTTTTCCTCATTTAATTTTTGTAGCTTAACAGAATTTATATAATTTCTTGCCTTTTCATTTTTGCTACCGATATTAAAAGCTTGGTGCTTATCAATATCTAAATTCATTCGCCACATATTAGCCTAGTTACATAAGATTGTCAATATCTGTTTGAGGCTGCAGACGTTCAGTTTCTCTTCTTGATTTATTTCCCAACTCAGCATCGTTAGCGAATTAAGATACTTTACAATGCGGTCCATTATATTAATATCATTCTTATATATTATCCCTGGGGATAGGAGAGAAAGAATACTTCCCACGTATTCCCTGCGTGTCGTAGAAGGCGACTAAAAGGGGAGGCAGCGGGTGGCTGGAAATCTTCCCCTCTCTTTTTTTTGATTTTCCAAAAGAAGGAACAGAGAAGGGGGCCAGGTGAGGATGTTCCCTCAAAGGCCCAGTCCTCTGTTCTTAACGCTACCTCGCTAACGCGGGAAATGGCGAATAGTTTGAAAGAAAAAGAAAAGAATATATGAGAAAGATGAGTTGTGAAAGACTGATGCTTGTGGCACACCCCTTCTCATGTCTTACTATTTAGAGTTTTGTCCATTAATCACTGCTCTTTGTTTACGGTCAATCAGCCAGTTTCCTAACCATCAAAGTACATCTCCATCTATGTCATGTGACTTCACTTTTGGTATTAGCATTGTAGGTTGAACTGAATAGGTTTTGAAAATCCAAAGAGATGATATCAAATGCTCTACTGTGATCAGACATGTTATTGTTTTATAAAACAAATTGAGCATCTACGTCGAAAGCTATGCAAATAATCGTTCATTGGGTTCGAGTCCTCTGAATGGTTTACAGTCTCCTCCCGAATGATGGTTTCCGTTAGTTTACCAACTACTGACGTTAAGTTAATTAGTCGATAATTGCCTGGCAGTGATTTATTACCTTTTTGAATATCGGTGTAACATGGCGACACAGGCCTCTCCAGAAACTCACACTGAAACCCTAGCTCGCTAGTTGACTGCTAAAGTTAATCTATATATCTTTCATAATTACATTCAGCTGGAAGTGTACAGTCGTGTGTGAAGATGACGGGTACGATCAGGCGTGATCCAAGTCTGTGTGTGTATGTGTGTGTGTGTGTGTGTGTGTGTGTGTGTGTGTGTGTGTGTGTAGGTATATAGATAGATAAGACTGTCATGATGGTGATAAGGATGGAATTAGATATACGTTTTGAATCCTTTTTACCTAAATGTAAGACCAGTTTTCCTCTCTGATGCCCAGTTCCCTCATAACCTATAACACACTATTCGTACTCGAGATCAAACACATATTTTTTTTCATATTTCTTTCGTTATTTCGTTTCTGGTCACCATTGCAGGAGCTGTGTCTAAAGCAGGCCTCTCTAACTGAACCCCCTCTCTGCATTCTGTGTATTTCTCTCCTGCAAGAAAACGAGTCTTTCTCACACATTTTCAGATATTTCTTTATCAGGCGAATTATGATAGTTTCTTCGTGAATAAAAACGTGCAGGTTCATGGAGATGGTGTGGTGAATATTCAAAACAAATTTAGAATAACGAAGGATTTTTTTTCCCCCTTTTTAGTATATTTTTCTCCAGCCTTATGTACCATCTGTCTCCCACAGTGCCGCCCCTGAGCGTCAGGCTGGAGACGCCGGGGGACTGGGTCAGCGGCGACCAGCAAACTTCCTTCACGTGTCACGTGGTGGGCGCGTCACCCGCTCCTGTCATCCACTGGTGGCTGGCCGGCAGGCAGCTCACGGCCGACAATCCACTGGTGAGTATTATCCATCCTGGGTCTTGTGTATGAAAGGTGACGGCATTCCCGGGCCGCCCGGGGTCGAGCGCATGGGTTCGAATCCTGGTTGCCGCAGATGGTGCACAGTCAGTGTAGCTGTTCATCCATGATATAGGTACTTGGCCTAGGCTAGGATATATATATATATATATATATATATATATATATATATATATATATATATATATATATATCGTTAATGGTATGGCCTTCATAGGGCCTCAGTTGCCCATGCCGTCTCAGCTAACATAAAACAGATAAACAGCAAAAGACCACCGGGTCTCATGGAAGTTGCTGGAGATGGTCTTTGGTGGTGTTTCAGCACTGTAGATGAACTGCATTTGAACTACTTCTACCCTACAGAAATATCTTGCTTAATCATCACCTCATTAAAGTAATTTGTCCACCAATCATCATTTTACCCATGTCACTGCTCTCATTTCTAATACGTCCATACGTGATCCATTCCTGTTTTGGTCTATATATATTGTGTTGTCATATATAAACAATTTGACTGAAGATGGGTAGTAATAGTGTGCCTGAAACGCTTCGTGTATATCAAATATAAAGTGAGAATGAATAAAAGTCATTTGATTCACAATTCGCATGATGAAGCAAAATGTGTGATGACAAAAACTGGAAAAAGAAAGAGCAGAAAGCTAGAAAGATAGTGTTAAAAATGCATTGGTGTATATACATACGAGTATGAGTCATTTTCTTTGTGCCTGGCGCTTCCTCGTTAACACGGGAAAAGGCGAACAAGTATAAAAAAAAGACTAAATATTTATATACAGACTGAATGTGAATGTGGCCTTTTTTGTCTGTTTTTCTGACTCTACCTCGCTGAAGCAGGGGTAGCCATGCTGTTTCCTGTGGGGCGGGGTAGCGACAAGAAAGGATGAAGGCGAGTAAGTATAGATATGTACATGTGTATGTATGTATATGTGCGTGTATACTCGTTTATATATATATATATATATATATATATATATATATATATATATATATATATATATATATATATATATATATATATATATATAGGCGAGCAAGTATAGATATGTACATGTGTATGTATGTATATGTGCGTGTATTCTCGTTTATATATATATATATATATATATATATATATATATATATATATATATATATATATATATATATATATATATATATATATATATATATATATATATATATATATATATATATATTATCCCTGGGGATAGGGGAGAAAGAATACTTCCCACGTATTCCCTGCGTGTCGTAGAAGGCGACTAAAAGGGGAGGGAGCGGGTGGCTGGAAATCCTCCCCTTTCTTGTTTTTTTTTTTTATTTTCCAAAAGAAGGAACAGAGAAGGGGGTCAGGTGAGGATATTCCCTCTAAGGCCCAGTTCTCTGTTCTTAACGCTACCTCGCTAACGCGGGAAATGGCAAATAGTATAAAAAAAAAAAATATATATATATATATATATATATATATATATATATATATATATATATATATATATATATATATATATATATATATATATATATATATTGAACTTCAAGATATGATATGTGAGTGATATGAAAGAGTACATTCGAGCACAGTAGTGACTCGAATGGAACTTTCAGATACAATTTCAAAATCCTATACTCAAATTTTAAGCAAGAAGACATTCTACACATTGGAGTAAACAGATTTACTTACTAAAATCATCAGAATTACCTATATATATATTTTTCTTTCATACTATTCACCATTTCCCGCATTGGAAAATAAAAAAAAAAATGAGAGGGGAGGATTTCCAGCCTCCCGCTCCCTTCCCTTTTAGTCGCCTTCTACGACACGCAGGGAATACGTGGGAAGTATTCTTTCTCCCCTATCCCCAGGGATATATATATATATATATATATATATATATATATATATATATATATATATATATATATATATATATATATATATTTTTTTTTTTTTTTTTTTTTTATACTTTGTCGCTGTCTCCCGCGATTGCGAGGTAGCGCAAGGAAACAGACGAAAGAAATGGCCCAACCCCCCCCCCCCCCCATACACATGTACATACACACGTCCACACACGCAAATATACATACCTACACAGTTTTCCATGGTTTACCCCAGACGCTTCACATGCCTTGATTCAATCCACTGACAGCACGTCAACCCCTGTATACCACATCGCTCCAATTCACTCTATTCCTTGCCCTCCTTTCACCCTCCTGCATGTTCAGGCCCCGATCACACAAAATCTTTTTCACTCCATCTTTCCACCTCCAATTTGGTCTCCCTCTTCTCCTCGTTCCCTCCACCTCCGACACATATATCCTCTTGGTCAATCTTTCCTCACTCATTCTCTCCATGTGCCCAAACCATTTCAAAACACCCTCTTCTGCTCTCTCAACCACGCTCTTTTTATTTCCACACATCTCTCTTACCCTTACGTTACTTACTCGATCAAACCACCTCACACCACACATTGTCCTCAAACATCTCATTTCCAGCACATCCATCCTCCTGCGCACATCTCTATCCATAGCCCACGCCTCGCAACCATACAACATTGTTGGAACCACTATTCCTTCAAACATACCCATTTTTGCTTTCCGAGATAATGTTCTCGACTTCCACACATTCTTCAAGGCTCCCAAAATTTTCGCCCCCTCCCCCACCCTATGATCCACTTCCCCTTCCATGGTTCCATCCGCTGACAGATCCACTCCCAGATATCTAAAACACTTCACTTCCTCCAGTTTTTCTCCATTCAAACTCACCTCCCAATTGACTTGACCCTCACCCCTACTGTACCTAATAACCTTGCTCTTATTCACATTTACTCTTAACTTTCTTCTTCCACACACTTTACCAAACTCAGTCACCAGCTTCTGCAGTTTCTCACATGAATCAGCCACCAGCGCTGTATCATCAGCGAACAACAACTGACTCACTTCCCAAGCTCTCTCATCCCCAACAGACTTCATACTTGCCCCTCTTTCCAGGACTCTTGCATTTACCTCCCTAACAACCCCATCCATAAACAAATTAAACAACCATGGAGACATCACACACCCCTGCCGCAAACCTACATTCACTGAGAACCAATCACTTTCCTCTCTTCCTACACGTACGCATGCCTTACATCCTCGATAAAAACTTTTCACTGCTTCTAACAACTTGCCTCCCACACCATATATTCTTAATACCTTCCACAGAGCATCTCTATCAACTCTATCATATGCCTTCTCCAGATCCATAAATGCTACATACAAATCCATTTGCTTTTCTAAGTATTTCTCACATACATTCTTCAAAGCAAACACCTGATCCACACATCCTCTACCACTTCTGAAACCGCACTGCTCTTCCCCAATCTGATGCTCTGTACATGCCTTCACCCTCTCAATCAATACCCTCCCATATAATTTACCAGGCTGTTTAGAATGGGTAGTGAGTGGTGGGATGAAGAAGTAAGAGTATTAGTGAAAGAGAAGAGAGAGGCATTTGGACGATTTTTGCAGGGAAAAAATGCAATTGAGTGGGAGAAGTATAAAAGAAAGAGACAGGAGGTCAAGAGAAAGGTGCAAGAGGTGAAAAAAAGGGCAAATGAGAGTTGGGGTGAGAGACTATCAGTAAATTTTAGGGAGAATAAAAAGATGTTCTGGAAGGAGGTAAATAGGGTGCGTAAGACAAGAGAGCAAATGGGAACTTCAGTGAAGGGCGTAAATGGGGAGGTGATAACAAGTAGCGGTGATGTGAGAAGGAGATGGAATGAGTATTTTGAAGGTTTGTTGAATGTGTCTGATGACAGAGTGGCAGATATAGGGTGTTTTGGTCGAGGTGGTGTGCAAAGTGAGAAGGTTAGGGAAAATGATTTGGTAAACAGAGAAGAGGTAGTAAAAGCTTTGCGGAAGATGAAAGCCGGCAAGGCAGCAGGTTTGGATGGTATTGCAGTGGAATTTATTAAAAAAGGGGGTGACTGTATTGTTGACTGGTTGGTAAGGTTATTTAATGTATGTATGACTCATGGTGAGGTGCCTGAGGATTGGCGGAATGCGTGCATAGTGCCATTGTACAAAGGCAAAGGGGATAAGAGTGAGTGCTCAAATTACAGAGGTATAAGTTTGTTGAGTATTCCTGGTAATTATATATATATATATATATATATATATATATATATATATATATATTTTTTTTTTTTTTCTGTTATACTTTGTCGCTGTCTCCCGCGTTAGCGAGGTAGCGCAAGGAAACAGACGAAAGAATGGCCCAACCCACCCACATACCCATGTATATACATAAATGCCCACACACGCACATATACATACATATACATTTCATCGTATACATTCATATACATACACAGACTTATATACACATCTACATATTCATACTTGCTGCTTTCATCCTTTCCCGCCGCTACCCAGCAACAAATGAAATGGCACCCCACTCACCCATGTGCGCGCGAGGTAGCGCTAGGAAAAGACAACAAAGGCCACATTCGTTCACACTCAGTCTCTAGCTGTCATGTATAATGCACCAAAACCACAGCTTCCTTTCCACATCCAAGCCCCACAAAACGTTCTATGGTTTACCCCACATGCCCTGGTTCAATCCATTGACAGCACGTCGACCCCGGTATACTTCGTTCCAATTCACTCTGTTCCTTGCACGCTTTTTACCCTCCTGCATGTTTAGGCCCCGATCGCTCAAAATCTTTTTCACCCCATCTTTCCACCTCCAATTTGGTCTTCCACTTCTCGTTCCCTCCACCTCTGACACATATATCCTCTTTGTCAATCTTTCCTCACTCATTCTCTCCATGTGACCAAACCATTTCAAGACACCCTCTTCTGCTCCCTCAACCACACTCGTTTTATTACCACTCATCTCTGTTACACTTTCATTACTTACTCGATCAAACCACCTCACACCACATATTTCCTCAAACATCTCATTTCCAACACATCCACTTTCCTCCGCACAACTCTATCCATAGCCCACGCCTTGCAACCATATAGAATTGTTGGAACCACTATTCCTTCAAACATAACAATTTTTTGCTCTACTTGATAATGTTCTCGCCTTCTACACATTTTTCAACGCTCCCAGAACCTTCGCCCTCCCCCACCCTATGACTCACTTCCGCTTCCATGGTTCCATCCGCTGCCAAATCCACTCCGAGATATCTAAAATACTTCACTTCCTCCAGTTTTTCTCCATCCAAACTTACCTCCCAACTGACTTGCCCTTAACCCTACTGTACCTAATAGCCTTGTTCTTATTCACATTTACTCTCAGCTCTCTTCTTTCACACACTTTACCAAACTCAGTCACCAGCTTCTGCAATTTCTCACCCGAATCAGCCACCAGCGCTGAATCATCAGCTAACAACAACTGACTCACTTCCCAAGCTTTCTCATCCATAACAGACTGCATACTTGCCCGTCTTTCCAAAACTCTTGCATTCACCTCCCTAATAACCCCATCCATAAACAAATTAAACAACCATGGAGACATCACACACCCCTGCCGCAAACCAACATTCACTGAGAACCAATCACGTTCTTCTCTTCCTAAACGTACACATTCTTTACATCCTCGATAAAAACTTTTGACTGCTTCTAACAACTTGCCCCTCACACCATATCGAGTAAGTAATGTAAGGGTAAGAGAGATGTGTGGAAATAAGAAGAGCGTGGTTGTTTTGAAATGGTTTGGGCACATGGAGATAATGAGTGAGGAAAGATTGACCAAGAGGATATATGTGTCGGAGGTGGAGGGAACGAGGAGAAGTGAGAGACCAAATTGGAGGTGGAAAGATGGAGTGAAAAAGATTTTGAGAGATCGGGGCCTGAACATGCAGGAGAGTGAAAGGCGGGCAAGGAAGAGTGAATTGGATCGATGTGGTATACCGGGGTCGACGTGCTGTCAATGGATTGAATCAGGGCATGTGAAGCGTCTGGGGTAAACCATGGAAAGTTCTGTGGGGCCTGGATGTGGAAAGGGCCATTTCTTTCGTCTGTTTCCTTGCGCTACCTCGCAAACGCGGGAGACAGCGACAAAAAATATATATATATATATATATATATATATATATATATATATATATAGAGGAGTGAATGTTGGGGTGAAGAAGGTGGTGAGAGTAAGTGAGCTTGGGAAGGAGACCTGTGTGGGAAGTACCAGGAGAGACTGTGTACAGAATGGAAAAAGGTGAGAACAATGGAAGTAAGGGGAGTGGGGGAGGAATGGGATGTATTTAGGGAATCAGTGATGGATTGCGCAAAAGATGCTTGTGGCATGAGAAGAGTGGGAGGTGGGCTGTTTAGAAAGGGTAGTGAGTGGTGGGATGAAGAAGTAAGAGTATTAGTGAAAGAGAAGAGAGAGGCATTTGGACGATTTTTGCAGGGAAAAAATGCAATTGAGTGGGAGAAGTATAAAAGAAAGAGACAGGAGGTCAAGAGAAAGGTGCAAGAGGTGAAAAAAAGGGCAAATGAGAGTTGGGGTGAGAGACTATCAGTAAATTTTAGGGAGAATAAAAAGATGTTCTGGAAGGAGGTAAATAGGGTGCGTAAGACAAGGGAGCAAATGGGAACTTCAGTGAAGGACGTAAATGGGGAGGTGATAACAAGTAGTGGTGATGTGAGAAGGAGATGGAATGAGTATTTTGAAGGTTTGTTGAATGTGTCTGATGACAGAGTGGCAGATATAGGGTGTTTTGGTCGAGGTGGTGTGCAAAGTGAGAGGGTTAGGGAAAATGATTTGGTAAACAGAGAAGAGGTAGTAAAAGCTTTGCGGAAGATGAAAGCCGGCAAGGCAGCAGGTTTGGATGGTATTGCAGTGGAAGTTATTAAAAAAGGGGGTGACTGTATTGTTGACTGGTTGGTAAGGTTATTTAATGTATGTATGACTCATGGTGAGGTGCCTGAGGATTGGCGGAATGCGTGCATAGTGCCATTGTACAAAGGCAAAGGGGATAAGAGTGAGTGCTCAAATTACAGAGGTATAAGTTTGTTGAGTATTCCTGGTAAACTATATGGGAGGGTATTGATTGAGAGGGTGAAGGCATGTACAGAGCATCAGATTGGGGAAGAGCAGTGCGGTTTCAGAAGTGGTAGAGGATGTGTGGATCAGGTGTTTGCTTTGAAGAATGTATGTGAGAAATACTTAGAAAAGCAAATGGATTTGTATGTAGCATTTATGGATCTGGAGAAGGCATATGATAGAGTTGATAGAGATGCTCTGTGGAAGGTATTAAGAATATATGGTGTGGGAGGCAAGTTGTTAGAAGCAGTGAAAAGTTTTTATCGAGGATGTAAGGCATGTGTACGTGTAGGAAGAGAGGAAAGTGATTGGTTCTCAGTGAATGTAAGTTTGCGGCAGGGGTGTGTGATGTCTCCATGGTTGTTTAATTTGTTTATGGATGGGGTTGTTAGGGAGGTAAATGCAAGAGTCCTGGAAAGAGGGGCAAGTATGAAGTCTGTTGGGGATGAGAGAGCTTGGGAAGTGAGTCAGTTGTTGTTCGCTGATGATACAGCGCTGGTGGCTGATTCATGTGAGAAACTGCAGAAGCTGGTGACTGAGTTTGGTAAAGTGTGTGGAAGAAGAAAGTTAAGAGTAAATGTGAATAAGAGCAAGGTTATTAGGTACAGTAGGGTTGAGGGTCAAGTCAATTGGGAGGTGAGTTTGAATGGAGAAAAACTGGAGGAAGTGAAGTGTTTTAGATATCTGGGAGTGGATCTGTCAGCGGATGGAACCATGGAAGCGGAAGTGGATCATAGGGTGGGGGAGGGGGCGAAAATTTTGGGAGCCTTGAAAAATGTGTGGAAGTCGAGAACATTATCTCGGAAAGCAAAAATGGGTATGTTTGAAGGAATAGTGGTTCCAACAATGTTGTATGGTTGCGAGGCGTGGGCTATGGATAGAGTTGTGCGCAGGAGGATGGATGTGCTGGAAATGAGATGTTTGAGGACAATGTGTGGTGTGAGGTGGTTTGATCGAGTAAGTAACGTAAGGGTAAGAGAGATGTGTGGAAATAAAAAGAGCGTGGTTGAGAGAGCAGAAGAGGGTGTTTTGAAATGGTTTGGGCACATGGAGAGAATGAGTGAGGAAAGATTGACCAAGAGGATATATGTGTCGGAGGTGGAGGGAACGAGGAGAAGAGGGAGACCAAATTGGAGGTGGAAAGATGGAGTGAAAAAGATTTTGTGTGATCGGGGCCTGAACATGCAGGAGGGTGAAAGGAGGGCAAGGAATAGAGTGAATTGGAGCGATGTGGTATACCGGGGTTGACGTGCTGTCAGTGGATTGAATCAAGGCATGTGAAGCGTCTGGGGTAAACCATGGAAAGCTGTGTAGGTATGTATATTTGCGTGTGTGGACGTGTGTATGTACGTGTGTATGGGGGTTGGGCCATTTCTTTCGTCTGTTTCCTCGCGCTACCTCGCAAACGCGGGAGACAGCGACAAAGTATAAAAAAAAAAAAAAAAAAAAAAAAAAAAATATATATATATATTTATATATATATATATATATATATATATATATATATATATATATATATATATATATTTTAAACTATTCGCCATTTCCCGCATTAGTGAGGTAGCGTTACGAACAGAGGACTGGGCCTTTTTTGGAATATCCTCACCTGGCCCCCTCTGTTCCTTCTTTTGGAAAATCAAAAAAAAAAAAAAAAAAAAGAGAGGGGAGGATTTCCAGCCCCCCGCTCCCTATATATATATATATATATATATATATATATATATATATATATATATATATATATGAATGAGTGATAGGAAGAATGGGCACTTACTTGCAAATAGATAGAAAAAGGATAGAGAAACGTATAGATATGTAAGTATATATGAACTATAAAGACATCACTACGATATCTCAAATGTCTCTTGTTCTGTTGCAGATGACGGTTGGCGGGAATGTTAGTGTGAGCACAGTAAAGTTGACACCGAAGCCTGGCGATCACGGTGTTCCACTGGTGTGCAAAGCCTTCAGCCCCAACCTTCCTGGCACGGTCCTGCACGACCAGGTCACACTGGCTGTCCAGTGTAAGTACTCTGTTGTTGATGACGTCAATGGGGAAGTCTTTATTTTTTTTTTTAGGAGGAAGGAAAGCCCCAAAGGTGTTACCGGACTCCGGATACATGAGGTTACACTGTAAATGAAGAGTTACCGTAAACGAATCTGTGTCATTGTCAGTTGAGGAAACGGCGTTGAGTTTCGTCAAAAAAAACTTTTGCTTTTAAATGAGTCTGTCCTGTCTCTGCTACTGAACGAAGCGCGGCTTTGGAGTTGCAGAACCCCCTGGGAAAAGGTCATGGGATAACAACAGGACTGTCTGAGAAAGTTGTTCTGGGGTAATTCCTGGTACATCAGATGAAGACTCGTACAGATATAATCATTTGACAGTAGCAAGTAAACGTATGTCCCTGCTTGGTGTAGCAGGTATGTCTCGTAAGATGCTACGTTAAGCAAAACAAAGTTACTTATTCTGGGTTAAGACACGTACGAGGCAAATATTAACTTCCCTGGCACTTGACACAGGAGTTAAAAGAACAACTGTAAATATATACCTTGATATGGGGAGAATAAGTTCATGAATCGATGGATGATATAACAGTAAATGATAAATAACTTAAACTATTCCGTAATGTATGTCACCAAAAAAGGCGTTTCAACAGATGGAGTACCAAGTCTTGGTGGCAGTGTGTGGTGGAGTTGAGGAGATGGTGCAAAGATGATGAGAGACTGTCAGAGTCCAGCAGGATTGTGTTTCTGCTTGTCAAAGCAAGCATTCTGCTGGTGTAGCAGTGTCACTAAGGACGCCAGTATAATCTTTCTTGTTGAAAGATTTTCTTCAGTTACTCGGAGGAGGCATTTTCTATAGGCTCACTGTCACCAAAGGTGGTTAAGACTCCTGATGGTAAAGAACCTGACCCGTTTTCCTATATTTCCTTAGATGCTTCGCCGTTTTCTTTAATTTTCCCAATTGGATTTCTAATATTTAGAGAAAGGATTGTGTCCATTCTTTTCCCTTCTCATTAGAGTTTCATTGATGCTATTAAAGTGAGTTAATGATTGCTGTTCTTTAATTATGAGCTGATTGTCAATATGATATACCAATATGTGTTCAGAAGGGTTCACATATATGTTCAGAAGGGTTCAGATATGCGTTCGGAAGGGTTCACATGTGTGTTCAGAAGGGTTCAGATATGCGTTCAGATGTATTCAGAAGGGTTCAGGTATGTGTTAAGAAGGGTTCAGATATGCGTTCGGAAAGGTTAACATATGCATTCAGAAGGGTTCAGATATGTGTTCATAATGGTTCAGAAGGGTTCAGATATATGTTCATGATGGTTCAGAAGGGTTCAGATATACGTTCAGAAGGGTACATAAGTGAGATATATCGCGTGTGTTGTAAGGGTGATCATAACAGTCGGGAGCTCATGTTTGGTTTTGATGACCTGACCTGACTCACCCGCGCATAAGTTTGCTCCGCTACCGTGAATATCTTACTGAAGTTCCCCTAAGCTTCGTTCGTACCGTCTTCAGTGAAGATATCACTCCAGCTTTGCTGAGTAAGAGCAATATGAATACCATTTGTAGAATCTAGTATAGTATATAGTATAGTATAGTATAGTGTATAGTATATAGAATCTAGTATCTATTCGGGACCTGCAGAATGACCAGCTTTACAAGTTGTGTTCAAAGTTATCTCAAAAGTAGTTTGTACGAGCTCATTTATGCCAATCTTTTCTCTACTGTATTATAGGCAAGATTTTATGTGTAGTAAGAACCAAGTATATATGGCTTGTTTCCTAAATGAGATAAATAATTTACCTAAGATATGATCTAAATGATTCTTACTGTAATTATAAGGATAGGGTCATTTAATCTCTTTTAAATCCATTATATTATTTTCTTTTAAATTTCTTTCGATACTTTCTACGGTATTATTGTTTTTTTTTTTACTTCTTTTTGCTTTGTCGCTGTCTCCCGCGTTTGCGAGGTAGCGCAAGGAAACAGACGAAAGAAATGGCCCAACCCACCCCCATACACATGTATATACATACGTCCACACACGCAAATATACATACCTACACAGCTTTCCATGGTTTACCCCAGACGCTTCACATGCCTTGATTCAATCCACTGACAGCACGTCAACCCCGGTATACCACATCGCTCCAATTCACTCTATTCCTTGCCCTCCTTACACCCTCCTGCATGTTCAGGCCCCGATCACACAAAATCTTTTTCACTCCATCTTTCCACCTCCAATTTGGTCTCCCTCTTCTCCTCGTTCCCTCCACCTCCGACACATATATCCTCTTGGTCAATCATTCCTCACTCATTCTCTCCATGTGCCCAAACCATTTCAAAACACCCTCTTCTGCTCTCTCAACCACGCTCTTTTTATTTCCACACATCTCTCTTACCCTTACGTTACTTACTCGATCAAACCACCTCACACCACACATTGTCCTCAAACATCTCATTTCCAGCACATCCATCCTCCTGCGCACAACTCTATCCATAGCCCACGCCTCGCAACCATACAACATTGTTGGAACCACTATTCCTTCAAACATACCCATTTTTGCTTTCCGAGATAATGTTCTCGACTTCCACACATTCTTCAAGGCTCCCAGAATTTTCGCCCCCTCCCCCACCCTATGATCCACTTCCGCTTCCATGGTTCCATCCGCTGCCAGATCCACTCCCAGATATCTAAAACACTTCACTTCCTCCAGTTTTTCTCCATTCAAACTCACCTCCCAATTGACTTGACCCTCAACCCTACTGTACCTAATAACCTTGCTCTTATTCACATTTACTCTTAACTTTCTTCTTTCACACACTTTACCAAACTCAGTCACCAGCTTCTGCAGTTTCTCACATGAATCAGCCACCAGCGCTGTATCATCAGCGAACAACAACTGACTCACTTCCCAAGCTCTCTCATCCCCAACAGACTTCATACTTGCCCCTCTTTCCAGGACTCTTGCATTTACCTCCCTAACAACCCCATCCATAAACAAATTAAACAACCATGGAGACATCACACACCCCTGCCGCAAACCTACATTCACTGAGAACCAATCACTTTCCTCTCTTCCTACACGTACACATGCCTTACATCCTCGATAAAAACTTTTCACTGCTTCTAACAACTTGCCTCCCACACCATATATTCTTAATACCTTCCACAGAGCATCTCTATCAATTGTTATGTTTAGAGAAAATCCGACGCTAGTGACCTCTGTTGTTGACGCTGCAGATAATTCTAAGTAATCACTTAGTCTAAAATGTTCACTTTGTAAGTAGTTTCCTCAGTAATTTGCATTCGGTCGGGCACTGTCAAACAAGTTTAGTAAAAGCCAACGACTAGAGCTACTGAAATGGGACCCACTTAGATACGGGTTGGGTTAGATTTCCCTCTACAGTTGATGTGGGTTGATTACAAATCTCTGCTAGTTAGTTATAACCTCTTTTTTCTACTCTGGAGTACGTGCCGGAGGACTGTAAATTATTCCAAGTTTTATTCTCATGAAGCTCATCTTTCATCTCAACAAAAACAAGTAATATAGTCAACAGCAACATTTTCTTTTCAACAGAAGACTAGGACATGGCTTTTACGAAGAGCAAGACACCACTTTGCACTGTTCCTGGTTTCCCGTCACTATAATTTGTACCCTGGAGAATATGTTTCAGATAAGCGTATGTCTGATGGCGTAAAGCTTGAGGATAAGCTGGGGATGTAGTTAGGTTCTTGTTGCTGCCTTATCAAACACATCCTTAGGTACAATTTTTAATTCACAACTTTGATTTGAAAATATCATTTAAAAGTTTAGATGAAGAATCTGTTAGTCATCGAATAAGGACAGGGCAAATCTCGCAACGTCCATCATGATCATGTGGTCCGTCTGTCTGCCCACAGTCGTGCCAGTAGCCACCATCAGCGTGAGCAGCGGCGGGGGTGAGGCTGGCGTGCGTGAGGGAGGCTCCGTCACCTTCACCTGTCACCTCAAGGCAAACCCTGAGGTCTACAACGTCACCTGGTTCCACAACGTAAGTCTGACTCCCAAGCATCTGTGTAGTATGGGGATAGAAGGCCTTGATGAAATGGTACAGACAACTGATAGCTTAATCAAAATGTTTCATTTCTGCCATATATATATATATTTTTTTTTTTTTTTTGCTTTGTCGCTGTCTCCCGCGTTTGCGAGGTAGCGCAAGGAAACAGACGAAAGAAATGGCCCAACCCACCCCCATACACATGTATATACATACGTCCACACACGCAAATATACATACCTACACAGCTTTCCATGGTTTACCCCAGACGCTTCACATGCCTTGATTCAATCCACTGACAGCACGTCAACCCCGGTATATCACATCGCTCCAATTCACTCTATTCCTTGCCCTCCTTTCACCCTCCTGCATGTTCAGGCCCCGATCACACAAAATCTTTTTCACTCCATCTTTCCACCTCCAATTTGGTCTCCCTCTTCTCCTCGTTCCCTCCACCTCCGACACATATATCCTCTTGGTCAATCTTTCCTCACTCATTCTCTCCATGTGCCCAAACCATTTCAAAACACCCTCTTCTGCTCTCTCAACCACGCTCTTTTTATTTCCACACATCTCTCTTACCCTTACGTTACTTACTCGATCAAACCACCTCACACCACACATTGTCCTCAAACATCTCATTTCCAGCACATCCATCCTCCTGCGCACAACTCTATCCATTGCCCACGCCTCGCAACCATACAACATTGTTGGAACCACTATTCCTTCAAACATACCCATTTTTGCTTTCCGAGATAATGTTCTCGACTTCCACACATTCTTCAAGGCTCCCAGAATTTTCGCCCCCTCCCCCACCCTATGATCCACTTCCGCTTCCATGGTTCCATCCGCTGCCAGATCCACTACTAGATATCTAAAACACTTCACTTCCTCCAGAATACTTCCCACGTATTCCCTGCATGTCGTAGAAGGCGACTAAAAGGGGAGGGAGCGGGGGGCTGGAAATCCTCCCCTCTCTTTTTTTTTTTTTTTTCTATTTTCCAAAGGAAGGAACAGAGGGGGCCAGGTGAGGATATTCCAAAAAAGGCCCAGTCCTCTGTTCTTACTGCTACCTCGCTAACGCGGGAAATGGCGAATAGTTTAAAAGAAAAAAAAGATATATACATATTTCGTCTGTTTCCTTGCGCTACCTCGCAAACGCGGGAGACAGCGACAAAGCAAAAAAAAAAAAAAAAAAATATATATATATATATTTTTTTTTTTTTTTTTTTTTCATACTATTCGCCATTTCCCGCATTAGCGAGGTAGCGTTAAGAACAGAGGACTGGGCCTTTGAGGGAATATCCTCATATGGCCCCCTTCTCTGTTCCTTCTTTTGGAAAATTTAAAAAAAAAAAAAATGAGAGGGGAGGATTTCCAGCCCCCCGCTCCCATATATATATATATATATATATATATATATATATATATATATATATATATATATAAATAAATTATCTATTTATCTATTATACCTTGTCGCTGTCTCCCGCATTAGCGAGGTAGCGCAAGGAAACAGACGAAAGAATAGCCCAACTCACCCACATCCACATATATATACATACACGTCCACACACACACACATATACATACCTATACATCTCAATGTATACATATATACACACACACAGACATATACATATATACACACGCACATAATTCATAGTCTGCCCTTATTCATTCCCGTCGCCACCCCGCCACGCATGAAATAACAACCCCCTCCCCCGCATGTGCGCGAGGTAGCGCTAGGAAAAGACATCAAAGGCCACATACGTTCGCACTCAGTCTCTAGCTGTCATGTATAATGCACCGAAACCACAGCTTCCTTTCCACATCCAGGCCCCACAGAACTTTCCATGGTTTACCCCAGACACTTCATATGCCCTGGTTCAATCCATTGACAACACGTCGACCCTGGTATACCACCGTTGCAATTCACTCTATTCCTTGCACATCTTTCACCCTCCTGCAAGTTCAGGCCCAGATCACTCAAAATGCTTTTCACTCCATCCAAGATAACGTTCCAAGATAACGTTCTTGACTTCCAGATATTCTTCAACACTCCCAGAACTTTCGTGCCCTCCTCCACTCTATGATTCACTTCCGCTTCCATGGTTCCATCCGTTGCCAAATCTACTCCCAGATATCTATAACAGTTCACTTCCTCCAATTTTTCTCCATTCAAACTTACTCCCCAATTGACTTGTCCCTCAACCCAACTGTACCTAATGTACATATATATATATATATGTATATTTGCGTGTGTGGACGTGTATGTATATACATGTGTATGGGGGTGGGTTGGGCCATTTCTTTCGTCTGGTTCCTTGCGCTACCTCGCAAACGCGGGAGACAGCGACAAAGCAAAATAAAAATAAGTATTAATATATATAGTTGAGGGAATAATTGGTATACATGGGGTGTTCAGTGTTGTAAATGGAAATGTTGAAGAGCTTGTAGATTTATGTGCTGAAAAAGGACTGGTGATTTGGAATACCTGGTTTAAAAAGCGAGATATACATAAGTATACGTATGCAAGTAGGAGAGATGGCCAGAGAGCGTTATTGGATTACGTGTTGATTAATAGACGCGCGAAAGAGACTTTTGGATGTCAATGTGCTGAGAGGTGCAACTGGAGAGATGTCTGATCATTATCTTTTGGAGGCGAAGGTGAAGATTTGTAGAGGTTTTCAGAAAAGAAGAGAGAATGTTGGGGTGAAAAGAGTGGTGAGAGTAAGTGAGCTTGGGAAGGAGACTTGTGTGAGGAAGTACCAGGAGAGACTGAGTACAGAATGGAAAAGGTGAGGACTAAGGAGGTAAGGGGAGTGGGGGAGGAATGGGATGTATTTAGGGAAGCAGTGAAGGCTTGCGCAAAAGATGCTTTTGGCATGAGAAGCGTGGGAGGTGGGCAGATTAGAAAGGGTAGTGAGTGGTGGGATGAAGAAGTAAGATTATTAGTGAAAGAGAAGAGAGAGGCATTTGGACAATTTTTGCAGGGAAAAATGCAAATGAGTGTTAGATGTATAAAAGAAAGAGGCAAGAGGTCAAGAGAAAGGTGCAAGAAGTGAAAAAGAGGGCAAATGAGAGTTGGGGTGAGAGAGTATCATTAGGTTTTAGGGAGAATGAAAGGATGTTTTGGAAGCAGGTAAATAAAGTGCGTAAGACTTCATTGAAGGGGGCTAATGGGGAGGTGATAACAAGTAGTGGTGATGTGAAAAGGAGATGGAGTGAGTATTTTGAAGGTCTGTTGAATGTGTTTGATGATAGAGTGGCAGATACAGGGTGTTGTGGTCGAGGTGGTGTGCAAAGTGAGAGGGTTAGGGCAAATGATTTGGTAAACAGAGAAGAGGTAGTAGAAGCTTTGCGGAAGATGAAAGCCGGCAAGGCAGCGGGTTTGGATGGTATTGCAGTAGAATTCATCAAAAACGGGGAAGATTGTATTGTTGACTGGTTGGTAAGGTTATTTGATATATGTATGATTCATGGTGAGGTGCCTGAGGGTTGGCGGAATGCGTGCATAGTGCCATTGTACAAAGGCAAAGGGGATAAGAGTGAGTGCTCAAATTACAGAGGTATAAGTTTGTTGAGTATTCCTGGTAAATTATATGGGAGGGTATTGATTGAGTGGGTGAAGGCATGTACAGAGCATCAGATTGGGGAAGAGCAGTGTGGTTTCAGAAGTGGTAGAGGATGTGTGGATCAGGTGTTTGCTTTGAAGAATGTATGTGAGAAATACTTAGAAAAGCAAATGGATTTGTATGTAGCATTTATGGATCTGGAGAAGGCATATGATAGAGTTGATAGAGATGCTCTGTGGAAGGTATTAAGAATATATGGTGTGGGAGGCAAGTTGTTAGAAGCAGTGAAAAGTTTTTATCGAGGATGTAAGGCATATGTACGTGTAGGAAGAGAGGAAAGTGATTGGTTCTCAGTGAATGTAGGTTTACGGCAGGGGTGTGTGATGTCTGCATGGTTGTTTAATTTGTTTATGGATGAGGTTGTTAGGGAGGTGAATGCAAGAGTTATGGAAAGAGGGGCAAGTATGCAGTCTGTTGTGGATGAGAGAGCTTGGGAAGCGAGTCAATTGTTGTTCGCTGATGATACAGCGCTGGTGGCTGATTCGTGTGAGAAACTGCAGAAGCTGGTGACTGAGCTTGGTAAAGTGTGAGAAAGAAGAAAGCTGAGAGTAAATGTGAATAAGAGCAAGGTTATTAGGTACTGTAGGGTTGAGGGTCAAGTCAATTGGGAGGTAAGTTTGAATGGAGAAAAACTGGAGGAAGTGAAATGTTTTAGATATCTGGGAGTGGATTTGGTAACGGATGGAACCATGGAAGCGGAAGTGAATCGTAGGGTGAGGAAGGGGGAGAAAGTCTGAGAGCGTTGGAGAATGTGTGGAAGTCGAGAACATTATCTCGGAAAGCAAGAATGAGTATGTTTGAAGGAATAGTGGTTCCAACAATGTTATATGGTTGCGAGCCGTTTGCTATGGATAGAGTTGTGCGCAGGAGGGTGGATGTGCTGGAAATGAGATGTTTGAGGATAATATGTGGTGTGAGAGTAAGTATTAATAGGGTAATAGGGTAAGAGAGGTGTGTGGTAATAAAAAGAGTGTGTTTGAGAGAGCAGAAGGGGGTGTTTTGAAATGGTTTGGTCACATGGAGAGAATGAGTTATGAAAGATTGACCAAGAGGATATGTGTCGGAGGTGGAGGGAACGAGGAGAAGTGGGAGATCAAATTGGAGGTGGAAAGATGGAGTGAAAAAGATTTTGAATGATCGGAGCCTGAACATGCAGGAGGGTGAAAGGCGTGCAAGAAATAGAGTGAATTGGAACGATGTGGTATACTGGGGTCGCCGTGCTGTCAATGGATTGAACCAGGGCATCTTAAGCGTATGGGGTAAACCATGGAAAGTTCTGTGGGGCCTGGATGTGGAAAGGGAGCTGTGGTTTCGGTGCATTATTACATGACAGCTAGAGACTGAATGTTGTCTTTTCCTAGCGCTACCTCGCGCACATGAGGGGGGAGGGGGTTGTTATTTCATGTGTGGCGAGGTGATGATGGGAATGAATAAAGGCAGACAGTATGAATTATGTACATATGTATATATGTATATGTCTGTGTGTGTGTATATATATGTATACGTTGAGATGTATAGATATGTATATTTGCGTGTTTGGACGTGTATGTATATACATGTGTATGTGGGTGGGTTAGGCCATTTCGTTCGTCTGTTTCCTTGCGCTACCTCGCTAACGCTGGAGACAGCGACAAAGCAAAATGAAATATTTTATATGATATATATATATATATATATATATTTATATATATATATATATATATATATATATATATATATATATATATATATATATATATAATTTTTTTTTTAATTTTCCAAAAGAATGAACAGAGAAGAGGGCCAGGTGAGGATATTCCCTCAAAGGCCCAGTCCTCTGTTCTTAACACTACCTCGCTATCGCGGGAAGTGGCTAATAGTATTAAAAAAAAATATATATATATATATATATATTTTTTTTTTTCAAACTATTCACCATTTCCCGCATTAGCGAGGTAGCGTTAAGAACAGAGGACTGGGCCTTTTTCGGAATATCCTCAGCTGGCCCCCTCTGTTCCTTCTTTTGGAAAATTTAAAAAAAAAAACGAGAGGGGAGGATTTCAAGCCCCCCGCTCCCTCCCCTTTTAGTCGCCTTCTACGACACGCAGGGAATACGTGGGAAGTATTCTTAATCCCCTATCCCCAGGGATAATATATATATATATATATATATATATATATATATATATATATATATATATATATATATATATATATATATATATATAAATATATATATATATATATATATATATATATATATATATATATATATATATATATATATATATATATATATATATATATATATAATAGTGTATAGGATTTTAGACTTGAACATTTGCCAGAAGAATTCATGACTTTCTTCTTTGATTTTTGGTATAACAAGATGGTAACAGATTTAATACACCTTGGACTCATTAAATCTGAAGCTGATATAAAGGTGAACTACCCTGAGTACATGTGTGTGTGTGAGAGAGAGAGAGAGAGAGAGAGAGAGAGAGAGAGAGAGAGAGAGAGAGAGAGAGAGAGAGAGAGAGAGAGAGAGAGAGGTTGTTAAAGAGCCAATTGTCCGGTAATGATATTATCTGATTACGTCCAAGTTAGTGGTAACTTGGCAGGATGAAGTCGTCAAATTATACCTCTTGAATGAGTCAGTTGTTTTGATATTCATGACACGAGCAGACACCATACCCCATTGTTCAGTGACCGTCTGTAAGACATGAGCTTCTTCACTGTCTCGTGTGACCTGAGATGGGTCAGCCAAGTCTGGAGGTCACATTATCGTACCCATAGATGTACCTGTCTTCATACCTTCGTACTTTTCTGGTTGAATGTCGTACCGTCATCCACTAAGGTTTAGTTCATTGTTTCTCGTCCTTATTTCCCAGTGCGCTTCCAACAGAGGATCTGTATTCTTTCATTCATTATACTCTCCATTTCTCGCGGGGCGAGGTAGCGTCAGGAACAGGTGATCATGCCTTACAGAAATATTCCTCCATTAGGCCTTTCTTCTGTTCCTTCTTTTCGATAATGATACAGGATGGGAGGGTTTCTAGCCCCCTTCTTTCCGCCCCTTTTAGTCTCTTTCAGCGACACGTATTCGTTCTCCCCTATGACTCTGGGTAGTTTCAAATTATTAGCAAGATGAATAATGAGTATCATAAGATCTTGAATCATAATCAAGTCTTCCCTTCTCCTAAGAAACTATCTTAACTTTCTTTATTCTTTTCCTCTGTGGCTTGTTGTTGGTCCTGGTATTATTCATACATTTGGTCCTTCTCAGCTTATCTTGGTGTTTTTAATGATCTGAAATACAGAATGTAATGTCATTTAGCGAGTCATAGAGAGTAATCATTGCGTCCCATGTTCTCTGCTCAATTTTTCCAGACATGAATCTTTACATTTCATTTTTGTACATGAGATATAATTGATTCAGTAAAGTTCATATGGTTATTGATGGTTGCTTCATCACCATCATCATCCACTGGCTGAGCAAAGCGATTTGCCCAATATTTTTCTTGACTGATCGCCATAATAAATTATTGTACATTGACCTGAATTTCTTTCACAGTTTACCAAACCAGGTTGGTCATAACTTGGGGTTAGATTATATAATTCTTTCATAATTTTCAGGTGTTTTCCTACGTCGTTGATTCGTCGGGTCACTTGATAGTAGGGATATGATAGAGGGACGTAATTACAGAAAGGATTGGGCTGAAAGCAAAGCTTCGCTGAACACTAATATTTCCTTTATAAAAATTGCGTCATTCTATTGTTTTTCTGACCTCCAGCCAATTTCTTGTTATCCATCTACGTATATCTGTACAAGTACCATAACCTTATGTTTTTACATACGAATAGGGAACTTTATCAAAGACATAGATTAAGATCTGAATATATGACAATACATTTTACGTTGTTTTCGTATGTATTTTACGGAAAAATTCGAATAATTGATGAAAGCGGATCTGATGCTAGAAACGCCATGTTATAACAGTCTGTCATTAGCGTGTGAGCTGAGAAATATCTTAATACAGACTTGGATAATGGTTTTCACATCCCCTCAGTAACGAGGTGAGGCTAATTGTACCATAATTTGATGAACATTTCTCATTACTCTTGATGAATATTTGAGTGACGTCTGCCAGCGTCCAGTCCTCCGGCGCTCACCGCCTCTAATTACGTTCTACTCAACATTTTCATCTGGGAAAATAATCGTCAACGAATGACGAAGTCTTTATCAAAACGCTGGCTAGTCCTGAAGAAAGCTGATGATTACATTCACAACACTGTTATTGTAAGTGGAGAGGAGACGATTATATTTCAAAATGTTCTTTTTATTAGTGAAGGAGAGGATTACATTATTAAATCTTTATCATTGTATTATGATTATTGAATTAATGTATAAAACTTTTTACGTTTCACTTGTATTATAAAAGATATATCTTAATCAGCGCTCGTTTCCCCTTGAACTTATGTGACGTCACACATTTCAGCATGCGCCAAAGCGCCAAATCAGATTTCAGGGATTCAAGCCCACTGTAGCAGTGATACAGTGAGACATTACAGGGAATCACAGATAAGTTTTCGTTATGACAGTGTTACATTTCAAGTGAATTACTGATATGGTAATGTAACTTACTTTGTCTGTAAATTGCTAAAATTTCAAAGGTAATCAAAGATGTTGATAATCACCTTATTGCGTATGTTGAAGTCTTCATTTCATCACTGTGGTTAAATTATGCATTTTTGGAAATCATTCCCGTCTTTTGTAATCCAGAGCTGTAGTTTGAATCACAATGACTAATTGAATTGATATAAAGTTACCCAGTTGACGGATCCACCATATTTTATATCGTTCCAGACAAGATAACTTAGAATTCCTGAATAAGACACACACATGTGAGTTGTCCTCTCCTATCAGACCATCTGTTGATAAAGTTAATGATAACTTGTTAATGTTAACTTGTTAATGATAAGTTATCACCATTAGCAAGTCAAGAGCTGGGTTTCTCCTGGAGCTAATATAGGTTACCTAATTTTCTTCGTCTGGTCCACTTATGAATCATTTCAAATTTATAGAGATTAATTTCTACGACTTTTTTCACTACATTTCGGTGTAAAGCAGGAATATTCACCATTGTTTTTTCAGGTAAACATCTGAGATAAACCTATTTACATTATTTCGTGACACCCTGTTCACTGTTGTTTTTCAGATAAACATCTGATATAAACCTGTTTACCATATTTCGCGACACACTGTTCCCTGTCTTATTCCATATACATTTAATATAATTATTATTACTTAGGCACTTTTCTATTAATTCAGGAAAAGTATAGGACAGGTGTTTAATCTGTTACAGAAACAACAAAGGAATCAGATTTGTACTACAGTGTTACAGACTAGGATGTATATGAGGCTTCACATGTTAAGAGCGAGCAGTCGTATGTTTAGTGAGCCAGACACAATGTTGTTCTCCAGCAGATGTGTTACATGACACATCTCTTCATCCACGCAACACCTCACCTGGGGTTGTGCATCCAGCAGATGTGTTACATGACGCATCTCTTCATCCACGCAACACCTCACCTGGGGTTGTGCAACCAGCAGATGTGTTACATGACACATCTCTTCATCCACGCAACACCTCACCTGGGGTTGTGCATCCAGCAGATGTGTTACATGACACATCTCTTCATCCACGCAACACCTCACCTGGGGTTGTGCATCCAGCAGATGTGTTACATGACACATCTCTTCATCCACGCAACACCTCACCTGGGGTTGTGCAACCAGCAGATGTGTTACATGACACATCTCTTCATCCACGCAACACCTCACCTGGGGTTGTGCAACCTGTCGGACAGTTTTTCTGTTTCTAGATAATTTTCATAAAACATCCATCTTGAGTTCTTTAGTATCAACTGATCTTTTCTCTGAACGTAATAGCTTATCTTTCTCTGAACTTAACAACTCATCTTTCTCTGAACTTAACAACTCATCTTTCTATGAACTTAACAACTCCTCTTTCTATGAACTCATCTTTCTCTGAACTTAACAATTCATCTTTCTCTGACCTCAACAACTCATCTTTCTCTGAACTTAACAACTCATCTTTCTATGAACTTAACAACTCATCTTTCTATGAACTCAACAACTCATCTTTCTCTGAACCTAACAACTCATCTTTCTCTGAACTCAACAACTCATCTTTCTTTGAACTTAACAACTCATCTTTCTATGAACTTAACAACTCATCTTTCTATGAACTCAACAACTCATCTTTCTCTGAACTTAACAACTCATCTTTCTCTGAACTTAACAACTCATCTTTCTCTGAACTTAACAACTCATCTTTCTATGAACTCAACAACTCATCTTTCTCTGAACTTAACAACTCATCTTTCTCTGAACTTAACAGCTCATCTTTCTATGAACTCAACAACTCATCTTTCTCTGAACTTAACAACTCATCTTTCTTTGAACTTAGCAACTCCTCTTTCTATGAACTCAACAACTCATCTTTCTCTGAACTTAACAACTCATCTTTCTCTGAACTTAACAACTCATCTTTCTCTGAACTTAACAACTTGTATTTCTCTGAACCTAACAACTTGTATTTCTCTGAACTTAACAACTTGTATTTCTCCGAACTTAACAACTCATCTTTCTCTGAACTTAACAACTCATCTTTCTCTGAACTTAACAACTCATCATTCTCTGAACTTAACAACTCATCATTCTCTGAACTTAACAACTCATCTTTCTCTGAACTTAACAACTCATCTTTCTCTGAAAACAACTCATCATTCTCTGAACTTAACAACTCATCTTGCTCTGAACTTAACAACTCATCTTTCTCTGAACTTAACAACTCATCTTTCTCTGAACTTAACAACTCATCATTCTCTGAACTTAACAACTCATCATTCTCTGAACTTAACAACTCATCATTCTCTGAACTTAACAACTCATCTTTCTCTGAACTTAACAACTCATCTTTCTCTGAACTTAACAACTCATCTTTCTCTGAAAACAACTCATCATTCTCTGAACTTAACAACTCGTCTTTCTCTGAACTTAACAACTCATCTTTCTCTGAAAACAACTCATCATTCTCTTAACAACTCATCTTTCTCTGAACTTAACAACTCATCTTTCTCTGAAAACAACTCATCATTCTCTGAAGTTAACAACTCATCATTCTCTGAACTTAACAACTCATCTTTCTCTGAACTTAACAACTCGTCTTTCTCTGAAAACAACTCATCATTCTCTGAACTTAACAGCTCATCTTTCTCTGAACTTAACAACTCATCTTTCTCTGAAAACAACTCATCTTTCTCTGAACTTAACAACTCATCTTTCTATGAACTCAACTCATCTTTCTCTGAACTTAACAACTCATCTTTCTCTGAACTTAACAACTCATCATTCTCTGAACTTAACAACTCAACATTCTCTGAACTTAACAACTCATCATTCTCTGAACTTAACAACTCATCATTCTCTGAACTTAACAACTCATCTTTCTCTGAACTTAACAACTCATCATTCTCTGACCTTAACAACTCATCTTTCTATGAACTCAACAACTCATCATTCTCTGAACTTAACAACTCATCTTTCTATGAACTTAACAACTCATCTTTCTATGAACTCAACAACTCATCTTTCTGTGAACTTAACAACTCATCTTTCTCTGAACTTAACAACTCGTCATTCTCTGAACTTAACAACTCATCTTTCTCTGAACTTAACAACTCATCTTTCTCTGAACTTAACAACTCATCATTCTCTGAACTTGCGAATATATTTCCTTCAGTTCTGACGTTCGTCATCCCCTAAAATATTGAAGCTAAGGTTTCACCATGTTCCAACCTAACAGCAGGGGCGCCTGTGTCTCCCTGACAGCCTTCTCTCGGGATTTGATCCTACAAGCCGATACTGATCCTATATTTCGGTTCACTACTGATGCTCTGGTTTTACTATTATCGTTCATAAGGGATCTGTTTTCGTCCATTGCTAGTTCTATGATGCCTGTTGCATTTTCTGCTTGTTAGTCGAGTGATCCATCGTTAGTGTCACTGTAATCCTCAGTCCTTAATCTCTCCTGATAATCTTCTTATCAAGAATATAATATAATAGGTGACCTTCAGGAGAATGTAATGTCTTTAATCTTTCGTAGACATTTCTCTTATCTACTCAGTGATATTTTCTAGAGTTTTGATCAACCAAGGTGTCCTCTGCAGCATAATTTGTTTTCAAATCGTATTTTCTTGATATTTGGATATATGTAGTTCTTAACGACTGGTATTTGTTTTCTAAGTTAAATCATCCTATTTCATGATCCGTCCTACATCCAGTTTTCTTTGATATGGTTATCCTGATATCATGATTTTAAGTCTTGTATGATTTATTGTTTCTGAATATGATTGATAAACTGGATTCTAAAATTTCTTTTAGGGTTCATAGTTCATATATATATATATATATATATATATATATATATATATATATATATATATATATATATATATATATATATATATATATATATATGTATGTTGGAAAGGATCACAATTTTGCGCGTGATCGAGATATTCCTATGAGTCCACGGGAAAAATGAAACACGAAAAGTTCCCAAGTGCATTTTCGTGTAATAATCACATCTTCAGGGGAGAGACAAGAGAGAAATATAACAGTCAGTTGATATACATCGAAGAGACGAAGCTAGGACGCCATTTGGTAAACATGTATATATATATATATATATATATATATATATATATATATATATTATATTTATTTTTATTATACTTTGTCGCTGTCTCCCGCGTTTGCGAGGTAGCGCAAGGAAACAGACGAAAGAAATGGCCCAACCCACCCCCATACACATGTATATACATACGTCCACACACGCAAATATACATACCTACACAGCTTTCCATAGCTTACCCCAGACGCTTCACATGCCTTGATTCAATCCACTGACAGCACGTCAACCCCGGTATACCACATCGCTCCAATTCACTCTATTCCTTGCCCTCCTTTCACCCTCCTGCATGTTCAGGCCCCGATCACACAAAATCTTTTTCACTCCATCTTTCCACCTCCAATTTGGTCTCCCTCTTCTCCTTGTTCCCTCCACCTCCGACACATATATCCTCTTGGTCAATCTTTCCTCACTCATCCTCTCCATGTGCCCAAACCACTTCAAAACACCCTCTTCTGCTCTCTCAACCACGCTCTTTTTATTTCCACACATCTCTCTTACCCTTACGTTACTCACTCGATCAAACCACCTCACACCACACATTGTCCTCAAACATCTCATTTCCAGCACATCCATCCTCCTGCGCACAACTCTATCCATAGCCCACACCTCGCAACCATACAACATTGTTGGAACCACTATTCCTTCAAACATACCCATTTTTGCTTTCCGAGATAATGTTCTCGACTTCCACACATTCTTCAAGGCCCCCAGAATTTTCGCCCCCTCCCCCACCCTATGATCCACTTCCGCTTCCATGGTTCCATCCGCTGCCAGATCCACTCCCAGATATCTAAAACACTTCACTTCTTCCAGTTTTTCTCCATTCAAACTCACCTCCCAATTGACTTGACCCTCAACCCTACTGTACCTAATAACCTTGCTCTTATTCACATTTACTCTTAACTTTCTTCTTCCACACACTTTACCAAACTCAGTCACTAGCTTCTGCAGTTTCTCACATGAATCAGCCACCAGCGCTGTATCATCAGCGAACAACAACTGACTCACTTCCCAAGCTCTCTCATCCCCAACAGACTTCATACTTGCCCCTCTTTCCAAAACTCTTGCATTTACCTCCCTAACAACCCCATCCATAAGCAAATTAAACAACCATGGAGACATCACACACCCCTGCCGCAAACCTACATTCACTGAGAACCAATCACTTTCCTCTCTTCCTACACGTACACATGCCTTACATCCTCGATAAAAACTTTTCACTGCTTCTAACAACTTTCCTCCCACACCATATATTCTTAATACCTTCCACAGAGCATCTCTATCAACTCTATCATATGCCTTCTCCAGATCCATAAATGCTACATACAAATCCATTTGCTTTTCTAAGTATTTCTCACATACATTCTTCAAAGCAAACACCTGATCCACACATCCTCTACCACTTCTGAAACCACACTGCTCTTCCCCAATCTGATGCTCTGTACATGCCTTCACCCTCTCAATCAATACCCTCCCATATAATTTACCAGGAATACTCAACAGACTTATACCTCTGTAATTTGAGCACTCACTCTTATCCCCTTTGCCTTTGTACAATGGCACTATGCACGCATTCCGCCAATCCTCAGGCACCTCACCATGAGTCATACATACATTAAATAACCTTACCAACCAGTCAACAATACAGTCACCCCCTTTTTTAATAAATTCCACTGCAATACCATCCAAACCTGCTGCCTTGCCGGTTTTCATCTTCCGCAAAGCTTTCACTACCTCTTCTCTGTTTACCAAATCATTTTCCCTAACCCTCTCACTTTGCACACCACCTCGACCAAAACACCCTATATCTGCCACTCTATCATCAAACACATTCAACAAACCTTCAAAATACTCACTCCATCTCCTTCTCACATCACCACTACTTGTTATCACCTCCCCATTTGCGCCCTTCACTGAAGTTCCCATTTGCTCCCTTGTCTTACGCACTTTATTTACCTCCTTCCAGAACATCTTTTTATTCTCCCTAATATTTAATGATACTCTCTCACCCCAACTCTCATTTGCCCTATATATATATATATATATATATATATATATATATATATATATATATATATATATATATATATATATATGAGGAATATAAGTTTAGTTTCCTGTCCAAGCAATTTCGACTGTTGAAATGTTTTTTGTGTTCAGTATAACACTTCCTTTATCGATATAGTCTGTTCTTTTTCCAAATGTTTGATATTGTGAATTCTATTTCTGTCAGAAATATCTGTTTTATATATATGTTCATCCATGATAAAGATTCTGTAGTCATATCCATGTAGGTTTGTATTCACGTATGTAATCGTCACATATACATATATTACTTCTAACACTTGCATAGACAACTTAGATTTCAGTGTTGGACTTCTTTATGTTGTCTAATTAGCTATAGGGTTAACTGCCCTAATCTCACTATGGCAAAGCACTGTATAAGGTCACATACCCACTTACATAACCCAAGCGTTCTCGACTGACCAAAATATTACATGATAAGTTCCGATGTAACTTTACTTCTGTTTTGCTTACTACAGTGGATGGGTTATGGTCGTGTGTGATTGTCGTCCTAATGTGATTACCCCTTTGCCATTATCTTGTCCTAAGTACTTGTGTGTTACTGGCTCTTACCCTGCCATAGTCAGCTTGCTAAACCTCAGACACAGGTGAGGGTCGACCCTCCCGAAGGTTGTGTTTCTTTAGAATTCCTTAACGCGATCACTTGTGTGTGTACCTCGTTAAAGGTTACGGCATTTGATCCATTGTTGACCCCAATCCCCCTGCTGCTGGAGAGAGAGAGAGAGAGAGAGAGAGAGAGAGAGAGATAACTCACTTTACAAAATGATGGAATGACAACAAACACGAGAATTACTCTCCCCTGCCCCCTCCACCTCCTCCACCTCCTCCCGCCGCCCGCCATTCCAGTTATTTCGTAAATAAACATCTCTGGCTGCAGCGCCACACTTTACTGCCTTGTACCCAATGAAAGCCACTGCACTCCTCTGGCGGCGAGGCCAGAATACTGAATTAAATTTTCCTTTTGTGGAGAATCCTAAATTCATTTGTGCCCCGTCCGTGCCTAGCAGATCACGACCCATCCTCCCTCACTTGTCGTGTCCGTGCCAGGCAGATCACGACCCTCCTCCCTCACTTGTCGTGTCCGTGCCAGGCAGATCACGACCCCTCCTCCCTCACTTGTCGTGTCCGTGCCAGGCAGAGCACGACCTCTCCTCCCTCACTTGTCGTGTCCGTGCTAGGCAGAGCACGACCTCTCCTCCCTCACTTGTCGTGTCCGTGCTAGGCAGAGCACGACCTCTCCTCCCTCACTTGTCGTGTCCGTGCCAGGCAGAGCACGACCTCTCCTCCCTCAGTTGTCGTGTCCGTGCTAGGCAGAGCACGACCTCTCCTCCCTCACTTGTCGTGTCCGTGCCAGGCACAGCACGACCTCTCCTCCCTCACTTGTCGTGTCCGTGCCAGGCAGAGTACGACTTCTCCTCCCTCACTTGTCGTGTCCGTGCCAGGCAGAGCATGACCCCTCCTCCCTCACTTGTCGTGTCCGTGCCAGGCAGAGCACGACCACCCCTCCTCCCTCACTTGTCGTGTCCGTGCCAGGCAGAGCACGACCCCTCCTCTCTCACTTGTCGTGTCCGTGCCAGGCAGAGCACGACCCCTCCTCCCTCACTTGTCGTGTCCGTGCCAGACAGAGCACGACCACCTCTCCGCCCTCACTTATCGTGTCCGTGCCAGGCAGAGCACGACCACCTCTCCTCCCTCACTTGTCGTGTCCGTGCCAGGCAGAGCACGACCTCTCCTCCCTCACTTGTCGTGTCCGTGCCAGGCAGAGTACGACTTCTCCTTCCTCACTTGTCGTGTCCGTGCCAGGCAGAGCACGACCTCTCCTCCCTCACTTGTCGTGTCCGTGCCAGGCAGAGTACGACTTCTCCTCCCTCACTTGTCGTGTCCGTGCTAGGCAGAGCACGACCTCTCCTCCCTCACTTATCGTGTCCGTGCTAGGCAGAGCACGACCTCTCCTCCCTCACTTGTGTCCGTGCCAGGCAGAGCACGACCCCTCCTCCCTCACTTGTGGTGTCCGTGCCAGGCAGAGCACGACCTCTCCTCCCTCACTTGTCGTGTCCGTGCCAGGCAGAGCACGACCTCTCCTCCCTCACTTGTCGTGTCCGTGCCAGGCAGAGCACGACCTCTCCTCCCTCACTTGTCGTGTCCGTGCCAGGCAGAGCACGACCTCTCCTCCCTCACTTGTCGTGTCCGTGCCAGGCAGAGCACGACCTCTCCTCCCTCACTTGTGGTGTCCGTGCCAGGCAGAGCACGACCCCTCCTCCCTCACTTGTCGGTGTCCGTGCCAGGCAGAGCACGACCTCTCCTCCCTCACTTGCTGGAGTTTATTAATTTTGTCCAGGGTGTCGTGAGGTCCATTACTCTTACCTGGACCTGCCACCAGATAGATTGGCTGGAAACTCGTACTACCGAGAGCATTACTCTCTCCAGTCTAAGTCTTCTCCCTCCTCTCTTCTTCTTCTTCTTCTTCTGTTATCATTACCTCAGCTTCTTCTTCGTCTTTATGTTTAGCTCATCTTCTTCGTCGTCTTGACTATATTTTGCATCCCTGTGACCCCTTTTCTGGTGGTCGTACAGCAAGGTGGCCTTCTTCAGGAGTGACAGGTCCTCCTGCACTGTACTCACGTCAGTCCAGCGACGATGATAAAGCCAGGTTGAAGGCGACTTTTCGCTCGTGTTGTCGCCATCTGTGGGCGGAGCTTACGATCACTCTGATCCTTCGATTCGTCGAACCCAAAGATCATGTTGCCATTATAAAGTTCATTACGTTAAAATGAGATTTTCTGAAGTGATAACCCACGGTTAAATCGTGTTACTTCATGTCGAAGTTTCATTTATACTATTCTAAAAGGCAATGGTATTATGGTGTCACGTGATGATAATTCAGTAATTTATTTTTGTAATAATTCACATCACTGGTGTAGGTAATATGTGACACGTATCATGTCAAGACTCGTGTGACGTTTTATTATCATAGTAACAAGATGTGACACCGGGAGGAGTAAGGACACGTTATGTATGACCCATGTTTCTCCATGTAACATACTGTATTGTAACGATGTTACTGAACCTTGAAATGTTTTGTGTCTCTGCTTACAAATGAGCCACATTAATCCTTACAGTATTCCTGCCACATTGTTTCCCTACTCTCAAATGAGCCATATTAATCTTTACGGCACATTCATACGCTATTGTTTCCCTGCTCTTAAATATGCTACATTAATCCTTAAGGTTTTCCTGCCATGTTGTTTCCCTGCTCACAGATGTCCTATATTAGACTTAAGGGTCTTCATGTTATGCTCAAAACTATCACTGGTCACGGCTGCCACATACGATGTGTACACACAGTGTGTCTGTGAACTCTGTGCACAGTTCTGTATTCACAGTTTTACGTCTACAATGTTTCTGTTGAAAGATATGAACATTTTCTTGTATCGTGATCCTGCTGAGAGTTCCTAAGTTGTGTGTATTTCTTAATGTGACTACTTTACCTGTCTGCTTCCTCTACTTTATCTGTCTGCTTCCTCTACTTTACCTGTCTGCTTCCTCTACTTTACCTGTCTGCTTCCTCTACTTTACCTGTCTGCTTCCTCTACTTTACCTGTCTGCTTCCTCTACTTTACCTGTCTGCTTCCTTTACTTTACCTGTCTGCTTCCTCATATTTAATCAGGTCATCTGTTCAGCTTCAAGACTGTTGACGAAACATTGAATATAATTCTTTCCTTCTCTGTATGTCTGTACGTGTCATTTTCATCTTCAATTCATCTGTAGAGTCATAATTTCATCGACCTGGAGCAGCGAGGGGATGAGATTAAGACATTTATCTTGTGTGAATATTAGCCATTCAGTACTGTGGACAGTTTGTGTTCCCAGTGAAAGTTTCACTTCAGGTTTTTGGAAAGATAACACAGATAAGAGATGGAGATAATATATAAGAGATGGAGATAATAGATAAGAGATGGAGATGAATATGCTAATGAAGAGTACGGTTATTGGTGCATTGGCCTGTATACTAACTACTGGAGTGAACTACGAAGATTTGGTTGAATGTATAAGCTATGAATATAACTTATGTTAATGTGAATATCACTTATATAACTATGAGTATTACTGATATGTTACTGTTCTGAAGGTGAGTATAGATATGATTTTATTTTTTATTCAGTTTAGCTTCATATGTAACAAGCCTTCGTAAACTCTTTCGCTTCCTTGATGACAGCCCTCGTGCATGACTCAGTCGACCACATCAACGGTGTGACCTTCTTCCCAGATGTTCCAGATGGCCCATCTTCATACTGTCCCTTGACGTAATACCCTGTGTGTTAGTTGCCCTGATATGATGAGAGAGTAACTTAATCTTCCTAACTCCACCAGGTGCGTATTACCTGCCTGCCATGTGCACGGGTGGAACTATGATCTTGTGACCCTCCACTCACCCCCATGTCCAGGCTGAGATACACGCAACACTATAAGACAAACTGTGTAACACAAGTTTGTGTTGTACCACAGGGACGTCCGCTGCGACGTCTAGAGTGGGGAGTGCAAGTGAGCAACACGACCCTGCGACTGCCCAATGTGACGGCGGCCATGCGAGGCCTGTATACCTGTGTGGGCAGCAACCAGGAAGGTGACGGCCAGAGCAACGCCGTCAACCTCAACGTAGAGTGTAAGTGTTACGTAGTGTAGTGGTGGTGGTGCTGGACACACAGTTGGTCTTAGTGGGATCGAGGACGTTGCTGATGCTGCTGCTCGTGAAGTTATAACTCGCTGTAAAACTTGCTGTTGTTAATTGTATTTACTGGTGCTAGGGCATTACAGGTGTACTTGCTTGCCTTCATCCATTCCTGGCGCTACCCCGACCCCACAGGAAACAACATAGCTACCCCCTAGCTTCAGCGAGGTAGCGCCTGGAAAACAGACAACAAAGGCCACATTCGTTCACACTCAGTCTCTAGCTGTCATGTGTAATGCACCGAAACCACAGCTCCCTTTCCACATCCAGGCCCCACAGACCTTTCCATGGTTTACCCCCAGACGCTTCACTTCACATGCCCTGGTTCAATCCATTGACAGCACGTCGACCTTACCTTCCTGCCTCGTGAGTCCTTCCATCCCTATGAAGCTCCTGCAGCACTCAGGAAGCTGGCCACGTCCACTGGTCGGGACCACAAGGTCATAAAGTGTTGTGATGTGTGTGCGTCTATGTGCAGAGAGTGGAGGGCAAGTGAGTAGTAAGTGGTCGGTGTCTTCTTTATGGTCGCTGCATCGTGGCATGAAGGGTCTTGGGATATGTTGAAAAGGTGTTTGTAGTGTTGTAGTGTTATATGATTTCGCTCTACATATCTGTATTATTACAGGATTAGATTGTGGTATTTCATAACAGAAGAGACGGAAACTATCGACACAGAATAATATATATAGGATGAAATAACATTACGTTTTAGCATTTCTGAATCTAGTTTACCGGTACCTTATCCCGATATGTTGCACAGGTTCGAGGTGAGCGAAGAATTATGTTCAGTATGAGAAAAGGAATGAATATCAGAACGAGGAAGGGAGAGAAAGTGAGCTGAAGTTTGTAAAAAGAGGAACGATCAGCCTGCAAACAGATCAGGTTACAAGATGAACAAAAGTCTTTAATGAGGGCAATAAAGAGAGCGGGCTGTAGAACAGAATCCACGGACAGAGGGGCTCTTAAGTTTGGTGACCCGAGGTTCCACTTTTGGTGGTTCGATTTTTCCCGATCCACCATTGCTTTTAATATCTTAACAATCACCCTTTTGCGTCCTTTACAATCACTTCTATCTAACTGCTAGTAGTTATTAGTGAATGTGAATCATCCTAGTACACGCCATAACAGCCATTCATTATGGTTTTATCTAAAACTGATTCTCTCTCTCTCTCTCTCTCTCTCTCTCTCTCTCTCTCTCTCTCTCTCTCTCTCTCTCTCTCTCTCTCTCTCTCTCTTGTACAACCACATAGTAGATAAACAACTCCACGAGGCATTACGAGTGCCACTTCCCACATATGCGCCTCATTCACATTTTCAAAATAACACTCCATTGGTCACGTCCACCCTCCAGCATATTACCCCCCCCCCCCAGTATTAATTACGATTAACCCAAGTATTAATCAGGATTAACTGCTACTAATTACAAACAACTTCCGTAACGGCACAAATAAATGAGGTTATTACGCAAAATTCACGTGTAATTTTCGGAGACAATCCGCGACCCACTTGGACCCTGCTCAGCAACCCACCAGTGACTCACGACCCACCAGTGACTCACGACCCACCAGTGGCTCAGGACCCACCAGTGACTCACGACCCACCAGTGACTCACGACCCACCAGTGACTCATGACCCACCAGTGACTCATGACCCACCAGTGGCTCTCAACCCACCGGTGACTCACGACCCACCAGTGACTCACGACCCACCAGTGACTCACGACCCACCAGTGACTCACGACCCACTGGTGACTCATGACCCACCAGTGACTCATGACCCACCAGTGGCTCTCGACCCACCAGTGGCTCTCGACCCACCAGTGGCTCTCGACCCACCAGTGGCTCTCGACCCACCAGTGGCTCTCGACCCACCAGTGGCTCTCGACCCACCAGTGACTCGACCCACCAGTGGCTCTTGACCCACCAGTGGCTCTCGACCCACAGTTTGAGAACCCCTTCCCTGAGGGACCCCTACTCTTGGAGGAAATAAGAGGAAAAAGAATGAGGAAAATTTAGAAAGCAAATACATGTATTACACCCTTTGATGATGGCTCGAGAGCTGCTATAAACGGTTCACTAATATCTCTGGTGGAGGAGGAGCAGAGGTGAACGACGGAGGATAGATCGTCGGTAGACTTTAGACTGCGAAAGCCATATTGATGATCAGAAAGGAGGAGATGGGACTCTTTTAAGTCTTTCTTGAAATATGATTTTTGGGGTCGTTCAAAGGGTTTGAGAACTCTACAGTTGTGAGGAATGGATCGATATTTGAATGGAATGGAACGGTTTCCTTCCCTATGGATGGTCTGCACCAAGGCGTGTTTCCAAAAGGAGGGTAAAATCTGGCTTTTTTTAAGCCACAACGAAAATAGGCTGAAAAGACAGGACTTAGCTCAGACATATGCTCTCAAAAATCGGGGAGGTATACCATGTGGACCATATACTTTGTCCAGTAAGGGCTGGGGAAGTGCTCTGAAGGCCCTGTACAAAGAAAATGTAGTTTGTGTCCGTTCAGTGAGAGGCGATGAGGGAGGAGGACCAGATACAGCATCATCCAAAATTAAGAATGTTGCCAAAATGAGCAGCATTTTCACTGGGAGACTTACACCAGCTGTAGATTGATCAGGTCGGAATAGAAGTGGAAAAGTTGAATTACAGGAGTTATTAGAGATAATTATGCTTGAGATGTGCTTGATTTTACGACAGGTATTAGAAAAGCAGCGATATAAACCATGGTTGGGGGACGAAATTTTTTTTAGAAGGTTATAAAGCTTCATCGAATTTAAGGTAATCTTCGCTATATGGTCAGCACAACTGGAGGCATTCCGGCCATCAAAGTAGTGCCCATCCCAGGGAAGGTTAGTAAAGATCGCCCAGAAGGATGACCCGTGAGCTTTTCTGAAACACCAGAGTTGATGTATCGAGGGGATAATGTGTATGAGCGTCCCAGTTAAGTGTGACTAGAGATACAGTTGTGGACGGGGGACACTATAGGAGTAGAAATAGCCTAAGTACAGTCATAAGGCTCCGAGGTTTTATATAAAAGAGGTCGATTGTTTTGAAAGAATGGTAGCGATAGTTGGGAACTCGTGTGTTTTTATTATTTGTTCCAGATTCTTAACTTGGGGAAACATTAAGTGCTTGGATCGTCTTGGGTAGAGTTAAACCAATCCTTGTGGTGTGTTTTGAAATCCACTGCGCAAGGATTTCAGCGCGTGGATACGATGACAACAAAGCCTCGTAGGAAGACGTGAAAGAACCGTAGAGTTTATACGTGTATGAAGGAATTGGAGAGAAATGTACGAAACGCAGAAAGCAAAGTTACAGAGAACAGATGAATTTTGAGTCAGATTACCTCAAAGTTTGGAGGTGAGCAGTAGTTGTTATTTCGTACTACAAGTTACATAGATGCTATCCTTTTGAAGAGAACACGACGGTAGAGTTTATAGTCTGAGATCTGATGGTGTCGAGCAGAAGCATTCTTTGAATGCTGAGTTTGGAGAGAAGATCAGGTGATGAAGTAGACTGGTGTTGTCCTACAGTGGTAAGGTCAGATCCAAGACCACCAGGTATAACGGAGAATTAAGTAGAGAAACGGCCAGGTCTAGAAGCCGTGGCTGAATAAATGTACGGTTTATCTCGGTACAGAAATACTTAACTTGCAATAAGTGAAACTGAGAGTCATAAGACAGCTAAAGTGGAATTGTTGCGATAATAGAACTGGATTCCTCTACAGTATTCAACACTAAGACAAAGAATTGGAATAGATATGAACATATATGATTGTTATAACGTAAATTCGTTTAATGTGATTAGAGAAAGGATGTGGAACAAGCAGTAAATAGCCATGACAAGACAATGGAAGCTTGTAATGAGATATGTCTATCAGATAAAGCAAAGAATATCCACCTCGTTGCAATACATGACTAGATATATATCTAAGTCTTTATTCTGTGGAGTTGAGTGACCACTTGTTGCTTTCACCGTCTTGTGATCATACAAGTCCCTCAACAGTGATGATAGATCCTTCAACACGTCTTCCTTTTCCACTTGCCGGTGATCATATCAACTACCTGCTTATTCAAGGTCGAGTCTTTACCAGTCGATAGATATTCGCTCAAGTATTCTCTAAAGTATTCGGTATGTCACATACGACTACGATGATTTTCCGTTATCAGGTATGGCTTCATCTCGCTGAATATTTACTGATGTATTTTTATCTTTAAAGATGAAGAAAATGTGACACCCGTTGGTCTTTTGTCGGTCCCTGACCTTGCCCTTAGGGGCCACATCTCGAGACTTCCGGATCCAATTGTTGGTGTCGGAAAGGCAGTGAGGCACGACGCGGGAAAATTGCTTTCTCAACCCTATTTCGCCGAGATGAATCGGGATTACGAAAAGGGGTCAAAACCCTCGGTCACCCTCAGATTAAAACTAATGGCTGGTGCTCTGAACTCATAAAACTCGTGTGATCCCTTAAAGCAAAGAGGATCGTCATCAGAGCATTATATTATCGATGAATGTGCATAAGTATCATAAGTAAAAGGTTATGTGGGGTTGTATAGCTTCGTCTGCAAGAATTTCAGGCGCGATTGAAACTACTTTTCGCGAAGCTATATCATGTGGGAGGACATTCTCGTCACAGAACTTCTTACTCAGTAGGAGTCTGCATTTCCCTGCTGATTTAAGTAGCGCAACCTTAACCTGCAGAAGTCTGAGGAACACCCATGATTCTTTCATAGAAATTGGTCTTGGGTGATTATGAATAGATGAATACTGTACTGGATATGTGGGTGTCTGTGTTTGACATACAAGTTCAGATTCCTATGAACGAATTATATGCCCGAGGTTATACGTGGTTTATGTTGGGTTATATTCATACTGAATTGACACTGCAATTGTAAGTGAATCACAGCTGAGGTAAAGTTATGTTTACATGCGTCCGGCGTCTTATCTCTACCAAGTGATTTTATCCAAACCTTTACTTGTAGATCTGTGTATCTCTCGTCTTTCACACTTATTAGCATATGGTTAGAAACGGAATTTATTATACGTAAGTCTGAGGTAGTTCTTATATATGTATGTGACACACACACACACACACACACATATATATATATATATATATATATATATATATATATATATATATATATATATATATATATATATACATATACATATATATATATATATATATATATATATATATATATATATATATATATATATATATATATATATATATATATATAATTCTATATGTGTATTATTACAGATAAGTCAGAGATGCTTACTAAAACACACCCACGCACACACACACACACACACACACACACACACACACACACACACACACACACACACTATAGAAAGTGTAGATAGGGTGAAAATAAAACAGACAACATTGATACACATCTTCCATCTTGTATCCTTTATCCGATGCTTCATTATTGTTACAGTAACCTTATACTTATGATACTTTACATCCCATGTTCACTACAGAATAACGTAATACTATAAATTGTAAAGTCCCGTATCTTAAAGGCGTTGATTCTCTTTATAAAGGCTTCAGTAGGACTAAGTCTTTCCCTGAGTCAGCCTGGGTAGCTATGATATCGGCACAGTTCCCCCGGGAATCCTACCTCTTTTCCTCACCTTCTGTTGGTTTCATCATGGTCTGGTGGCTGAGTTTCCCCCCAGGTTAGCCGTCGGTCGCACGCCGCTGGATAACGTCTCATCATCATTCACGGTCGCAGTCTTTGCCTCGAACGTTCAGCCTTCCTTATATAAGTCCGACGCTAGCAGTGGCGGCCACACAACCAGGCATGCTGCTCGAAACTGCCTTCATCGCGTGGAATATTCGCTGCGACTAGGCTGGAGCGGGCGTCATCCACCCCGAGAGAGAGAGAGAGAGAGAGAGAGAGAGAGAGAGAGAGAGAGAGAGAGAGAGAGAGAGAGAGAGAGAGAGAGAGTGTACGTGAGGACAGACAGTAGGAGACCTACTGGTCTACCATGAAGCTATTGTTTCGAAAACAGTCATAAAGTATCCTGAAATGTGAGCAACCTGCAGTGTACTAACGTGGAAATTATATTGGAAAGTGCGAGTCGTGAAGCGCACGCTGATGGACCAGGGTAACTGGATTCTCTTGGCTCAGATGTGGAAAGAGAGATGGAATAGTTGAATATTGTGCCTCATTCATTTCCCTTCTTGATCGGTCCTATTTACAGGTGACTGATACGATTGGAATATTCATTTAGCTGTGATATAAAGGTAGTGATCACCTTTGCCCTTATGCCATCGGTGTTTACTTTAATCCAGTATTCCATAATGCTGCTGATAAATAGCTTTTTATTGCACATTTTTACCTTTATCTTCATACTGTCATTTCTGGTCATTGTATCGCCATCTGCCGTCATAAAAGGTTTTCGTGAGCTATGTTGACAACAGTATGCATTATCTTGATAATATTTATCAGGTCTCTTCGGAGTCTACACCTAAATAAGTTTAATGGTTTTGTGCCTGACACTATCTTCATAGTTTATTTCTGAGACCATCTTTATAGAGTTTATTTTTGAGACCATCTTCGTAGGGTGTATTTTTGAGACTACCTTCATTGGGTTTATGTTTGAGACTATCTTCATCGGGTTTATGTTTGAGACTATCTTCATACGGTTTATCACTGGGACTATATAGGGTTTATCTGTAAGACTATCTTCGTTCGGTGGCATTAGTGTTTTTTTTCTTCGTTTTAGTTTTATTATCGTCTGCTGTTTAGCTTGGTCACCAGTAGTGGAGGTTAAACTGGGCCTTCTTTTGCGTAAGTTTTGTGTCTCGTTTTGTAATTAATGTTTCTGTGTATGAAACCTAACATTCTGCTTGCTTTTGTCTGGGTTTTGTGAGGGGTTAGTGATGGTGGCACAGTGAACCATCACTTCACTGGTTGTCATATTTCTCTTCCAGTATGAGATGTCTGTCTTTCCTTTGTGGCTGGCATGCAAGCCACTAACACATTTCTTTTGACACAGGACTCTTCCTTCGTAACTCTAGTTTTTCCAAAGTTTATATGTACGAGCACATTCCTTGTGTCAGAATCATGATATCTCTCTGGTGCTAGTCCGACCGATGGCAGAAGCTGAGGAGGGATAAGTAGTAGTTGGTATCCCTTCTCTACTATCACGTGAGTGGAATTTATCTCACCTCTAAAGACACTGCTCCTAAACCTGGCCCTTCCTCTTTTAATCTCTGTAATATTTGTGGTCTTAAATCCAACCTCCCTTCTGTTGAGCACCATCTGTCTGCTTCCTCACCCGATATTCTTTTCTCGGAAACCCATTTGTTCAAGTCTGCTTCCCGTCTTCACTATCAATCTAACTGCAACTTGTACCACCGTTCCGGGTCTGTGGCACAAAAGCAGCCATTGCCTGCCTCGTGGACCTTGAGTTTCCCAACTCTAAAGTTAACTGACTCAAAATTTCTACACCTCAGTAAGTTTGCTTCTATGTTCGTTGTGTTTTCGTCCTGATTCCTTTTAATCACGAAGTCAATTAGTTGAAGACTAATTGACTTCGTACCAAGATGCGTTGGTTCCCTCGCATCGTCCACACGCTGAAAGCGTGTATGTGGAAGATCTCAATATACACCACAAGGAATGGCTTTGTTCTTCATGGAACAGCCCCGGTGGAGTCATGGACCCTTTTACTTTCAGTCCTCAGCGATCTGGAGCAGTCAAACAAACACCCAACATGAGTCTTTTCATCCTCTAAACCCCAGCATTGTTTCTAACCCGTCAAGGTCTACCAGTTACAATCAAATATCTGACCCCTCTGTATTCATGTCCATAGTCTGTCGTTCCCTCGTAATTGTACCTCTCGCAGTCTGAGAGAGGTCAGTAGTCTCATCCCCGCGCAGAATCTATGCTAACCATTCTTGGGACCAGTACCACTCCAGCAGCCGAGATCCCTCCAGCTGTGCTGAAGGTATAGCGGAGGTTATCTTGGCTGATATGGAGTCCTAGATTCCTTATAAGTTGGCCTATAGAACGTCCCTTTTCCTGAACTTTACCATTTCTACCCAGAGTTAGTGCAAAGCGTTTATTTATAAAGTTATCCGCACTTCAGTATGGAAGTATGTTGATCAAACTTCTGTTGATAAAGGTTTCTTGTTCTCAACCTAAAGTATTACCAGGAACTTTATGATTCAGTCTCTCCTTCTCGTTTCAGATCTGTTGAATCTGTCGATATTTCTGCTACTGATAGAGCCGCCTTTTACTGTACTTCAATTTCCTCTAACTCTCCTTCGGATGATTACACACCTAGTCCTCTTCTCCCGCCACCTACAACCAAACCTGCGTCCTCTCCTGTATTTCTCTGGTGCAAAGTCTTCCACGTAATTTCTCGGCTCCAACAGGGCAAAGCTTATCACTCAAATGTCCAGAGAAAATGCATTTCTGGTATATCTCCGATCATTGCTTCCCAGTTTCGTCTCCGTCTAAACCTAAACTTCTCTTTCTCTTTTTGATTACGTTAGGACACACCAGCCCAAAGAACGAAGGCAGTTTTAACCACTTTCGATTATCGTTATCATCATCCTACCATTCTTGTTTTTGATATTTACGTAGTCTTTAAGATTCACCTCGACTCTCACTTTCTTAATCTCCTTCATTTTATCTTTTCAGATCACCAATATGGCTTCCGTGCTTCAAGGTGTATTGGTGATATCTCCTTTGTGACTTACTTCTCGTCCTCTGCTGTCAAGATTTTTAGTAAATCTGTTGTGGCCTTCAGTGTCTTAAAAGCATTTGACAGGGTGTTTCATAAGTCTCTGCCTTCTAAAATTCCTTTCCTTGACTTATCTGCTTCTCTTCATTTTGTAATGGATGCTGTAGCATCCTTTCTTGTCAGTCCTGTGCGGTAATCGTTGATGGCTCAGCTTATCCTCTTGAGAGTATTGGAGTTTCTCAGCTTTAGGTACCTACTCCCTTTCGATAAATTATTTCTTCCCCTAACATCTGTAACACTCCCTAACACTTTTACGTAAAGTGATTCCACTCTGCATATTTCAACTCGCTTTCCCTTTCCTCCATAATCCTAAATGCAATCTTTTTCTCGTCCTGAGCATATTTACGTTCTTAATTCGGACCTGTGCAGCACCTCAGATTAGGAATGCAGTAACCTTGTCAAATTCAGTTGTGCCAAAGCTTACTATTTGTCTGTATCTAAATCTGATTCGCTTCCAGTATTACAATAAAGCCCTGCAATATCATATCATCCACTCTGTCTTAGATGCCACATATTAAGAAATTTTCTTCCCACATGCTGGGAGTGTTGTAAAGGTTCAGTTATCATTCTTGTGAGTTGTTATCGTATATCTACGTGGGTTTTATTCGCTGCAGAATGGCGCAGTGTTGACATATTCCAGGTGGCTCCCTATCCTCCACCCCCTTATGACCAGAGTGGAATCAGAGGTTTTCTGCCTCATCAACTCTTTCAGTACTTGTCCTTAACCGACTTTCTTCGTCCGCCACGATGTTGCTATCCATTCTCTGTATCATGGTATCACTTTGGTCATTGCGCTTATGAACAGCGTGTGTTGTGTGTCTCTGCGACTAAGGCTTAGACCTGTGTAACGAAAATAGCTGCTGCTTCCCATAGGTTTTATGTGGAGACCATCTTACGAGGATTGACCGTCATGATACCTCCTTCTTTCCTAGTGCAACGAAACTGTGAAATTATTCTCTGATTTTTTCCCTCTTTCTGCAACATTTCTACCTTTAGATATCAGGTCTACAAGTCCCTAAGAATCTCTAAATAATCCCTTCATTTTTTTCTGTCATGCGACATGGTCACTGTTAGGACATCTTATTGTCAGTGCCATCTGTTTACAGTGACTAGAAGAATGATCGCTGTTTCCCGCGGTAGTGAGGAAGCTTCAGTAAAAGACGAAGAATAGCCACATCCGCTCACATCCATTCTCTAGCTGGCACGTGTAGTGCACCAAAACCACAGCATTTCACGTTTTATATTCGTAATTACAATTACTCAATGACTGGTAATTATTAAACAGTCACCTCTTGTTTCGGAAATCATTTCCGAATTTCGCGACATCAGAGTTTGAGTTACTATCGGCGAATCCTGCTTCCTGATGGTAAAATGTATGGGTCCCAGGACTGAACCTTGTGGCACCCCTCTTGCCACGCTGAGCTAGTCTCTAAGCCAGTCTAAGTTCGTCTCTAGTCCGAGCACAAGTTCGATTCCTTGTGTCATGGTCTTTAGTGTTAGTCTTTTCCCCAGTTTTTCGTATAGAAAATTTCTGAAAGTCTTAGCATTTTCAAATCGGAGGAAATATATACATCTCGAAAACATCTCGAATTTCTAAACATGAACGTTTGCTACGGAATCCATGTTGATAGTCGGGATTTGGCTCATAAAAGATTTAGTGATTTCATCCAGATTATTGTTTCAAAGATCTAACGTAAAACCAGAATGAGACTGATAGATCAGTAGAGTGTGGCACAGTCTTTGGCTGCCTTTGTGTTGTGGTTTGGTGTCACATTAGCAAACTTTCAGTTATGAGGCAGTCCCTCTTCTTGTGGAGATTGGTTTAGTCTTCTGATGGTGGAGTATGGTCTTTGATAGCTTATTTCCTTCATTACTCTATGAGAGGCGTCATAACCATCAACTGATTCAATTCAATTTAACATCTATGAGCAAGAATCTCTTAGCACTGAATCTGTTGTACTCACGTCAGTTTCAGTTTCTGTAAATACGTTTAGTGTTTATAATGTTTGAAAGGTTTTCCATAGTGAGTCCCAAATTGAAGTATTTGTTTGATAACGAAGCCATTTCCTTTTTATCATGAGCGGCGGAGCAGTATTCATTGAATGGCATCTTGGATATTTACTTTCCTCCTGAAAGACTGAAAAGAATTCTTTTAATTCCATCACACTTTCTAAGAAATTCTCTTTCCTTGGAGACAGAGAGCTCACCTCAGAGCTACAGCGATAGGTAGTCTGTACGTTAGGGATTTCCCAGTGATGGTTTTCAGCTCCTCCCAGAGGTGTTTCTTGATGTAGAAACTGTGTATATTGCGTTACCATCTGGCCTTACCATTGCTCTCCAGGTGGCCCGTAAGATAGCATCTCACTTGCTGCTTTATGAATCGTGTCTCGTATATCTTGGTTTACAGGAGAGCTGGGGATAAAGTTGTTAGGCTTCCAGGAAATTATCTTCTTTACACGTCCACTCCTTTAATTGGAGGTGTGAGTAAATTGGATGAAGAGTAATGCCACACACCTCAAGCTTATTTTCACTCTATCATGTAAGTATTATTATTATACTGTACAGTAACTCGCCTTAAGCCTCTGTCTATCTCTATAAGCCTTTGTCTTCCGCCGTAAGCCTTCGTCTTCCTCAATAAGCCTCTGTCTCCCGCCATATGCCTCCGTCTACCTCTAAAGACCTATGAGACTCTGTCTACAGCCATAAGCCTCCGTCTACCCCTATAAGCCTCTGTCTGAAGAGGAATTGGTAATATGTTCTCGATGTGTTCCATCTAATGAACCAATTTCTTGAAAACAAAATCTATCTCCTTATCATTATTAACTTCATATTACTGGATGGTTCAGGGCCATACAGGAGTCCATCCTTAGATGGCAATTAATTCTGTAGAACTGGGATCCCAGCCCCACTCCCACCTCAGCCCCATTCCCACCCCAGCCCCACTCCCACGGTTGACAGATGGCGAGGACTTGCTACCCCACAACCCTTATACCTTCAACAGTCACAACAGTTGTTTGCTTTCATCATTCATGAACGTTGGGGACTTGAGCAAACAACATTTTATAGAGATTCCCACACTGTTGAGAGGTCAAAGGGGTTTCAGTTCATACCACGTCTAATCCCAGATTATAGATCGTGTCCCTCACTGTACTGAGATATTTTCACGGGATGACATTACCACTACCTCTACAGATAGAACTGTATAACTATACAGTGTAACAATGATTATTCTAACACCAGAGATAAACGAAATTGGTCGTAAGGTTACAGTTGTACACCTGCAGTAATCCTAAGTTGAAGCATTGTATAGTTAATCATTCGCGAATGGATTTAGAGTTTTATGAACTGATTATGACTGTTTAGTAGAGCTGAGTGAGAGAAGAGGTTATTTAATGTTTATATACGAAACACAAATTGTATTTCCTTTGAAGAAATCATAAAGGTGAATGACGTGTGAAGTTCAATAGAGTTGATGTCACGCATTAAACACGTCATCACTTCCTTGTTTCCTGCACTGGGCGTTTCTTCTGTCCTTATTATGCTCCTGCAGCGCTCAGGAAGCTGGCCACGTCCACTGGTCGGGACCACAGGTCATAAAGTGTTGTGGTGTGTGTGCGTCTATGTGCAGAGAGTGGAGGGCAAGTGAGTAGTAAGTGGTCGATGTCTTCTTTATGGTCTCTGCATCGTGGCCATGAAGGGTCTTGGGATATGTTGAAACTGTGTTTGTGATGTTGTAGTGATGGGTGAGATTCAACGCTAATGTATACATTATGGACTCTTACGTTAACCTGAAACTGTGTCGAATGTGGAACTGTGACTAAAACCAGAGTATAGGTCTGTGCTACAGTATATTCGCCCAACATATAAGATCCTCCCCAGGGATTCTTAAGAGAGTCTCAATCTTTCTCGTATTGTAGTTAAGTGTTCTGGCACAAGGGCTGTTGTATATTGTCTGGTTTGTGTTTCAGTGTATTATAGACGGTGAAACGTCTTTCCAACATTCAATATAATGAAAATCCGTTGAAGTGTTTGTTTAATTTGAAAAAGATTTTATCTTCAACTAATGATGTGTACAAAGTTCTAAACATGTATTTTTATTTACAATACAAAGATATCATTTTTCCCTTTGAACTTACTTTGAGAGTTCAGGTGTAAGGCCTTAATCTAAGTGATGTTTAATGTTGAGAAATAGATTCCAAGTACACCTTCAGTGAGCAGGAACCCGAGTTTATCTTTGTCAAGATTTTATTTTTTCTACCAGCGAATAACACAAGTATTATCCTGGGTAATTCTCTTGTTAACTTTCCTGAGAAAGTTTCCTTCGTAAAAAGACAAAAAGAAAAAATAGTTTCCAGTGATGGTTTTAGAGGAACTTAGCGAAGGATTTTCTTTGAATCTTTTTTTTTTCTTTATATTAATAGATTTTTTTACGTCGAAGACTCCAGTCACGGACGACAGTCCACATCAAGGCCAGGTCGTAATTGAAACATAGAGAGGATTATGAAACGGAAAAAGAAAATACATTGGAAAGTATTTACGAATTTTGGAGGAGGTGAAAAACCTGTCTTTTGAAATGTGCGGCAAGTCATAGTTATTGAGAAAGACATGAGAAGGTAGAGTTCCAAAGCTTCAACCTTATAAATGCAGGATTTATTTTCATAGTTGAATTATATATACTCAAAAATTTCATGAAATCATGTGAAAATGAAGTAATTCATATCATGGCTCATTATCTGTCTTACTGGTGTTAATTTTCTTTTTCATTCAGTTACTCACCTCGTTCAGCACCGGCTGAGGTCTGATTCTTTTTTATAGTAACTGATAATTTACTGGGAAAGACGTACCCTTATCATGACAACCGTAGATGAAAGAAAAAGTGAAGATTGTAAAAAAAAGAATGATGTTGCTTCTGTGTTTACACATCTGACTCTCAACTACGGAAAGGTTATTGGAAGAGGGAAAGACAAAGGAAGGATGAGAACTCCATGGCTAAGGTGTTCAAGCGAAGAATGAGGTATTATAACGGCTAATCCACGAATAGCTGGCCTCACCAGAACAAACTGTGGGATGCAGCAGCCATCCATTCCCATGCATTAGGTCAAAGTCTTAGTGGTTGGGACGAACGCAGGGAACTCTTGAAAGCAGTGGCCATTTCGCAATGCATGTATAAAGGATAAATTTCCCATCCTTCTGTTGACTTTTATCCCTGACTGAACAACAGGCATTCCTGAGGCAAGTTCATGATGATATATCTAGCGTCGTAGAGCCTTCTACTGCACTTGAACACCTTCAGTATAACATCAACAACAACTCCTATTACCTCCAGCATAAAGCCTTTATTGCAGTGCATGTTGTACATTTGTCAAACTATTGACGACTCTAGAACTCCTCAGATAATTATGAGGTCGAACGTTATACATTTCAGAATCAGACGAGACCACAAGCACTCATGAAAGTCTCTAATATTCATGGGCTATATTTTTAGAAATTTATTTTATATTCACAATTCTATATGATAAAATCTAATCAGAGATGATTTACTTCAGCTCATAACAATCAGTGAATTATTCACAACAGTGATGAAGATGTTCGTGATAACAATAATAAAAGCATCGGTAACATAAGTAATGGTAACAATAGATCCCACAAGTGGGGGTAATAACATGGGTTCTGTTCTGATGTGCGAACCTTCTGTCTGTACTACTGCTAGATTAACTCTGTGCAACAGTTGTGTTCACCCTCCTCCTGTACTGTTCCTGCCACTGTCTCTGTACTGTGTCAACCCACCTACTGCTTGGCCAGGACTCCCACTTTCCCCTTGCTGGACCAGCTGTAATCCCCACCCTCATCACTACTATTCCATGGCAAGTGCTCTCTAGGATCTAATCTTAGGATATCTCTCTACCTCCATCAGCTCGACAGTGTAGCATGGCTTGGACAGTCTAACCCTTGAACTAAAGCTAAGGACGCTCTGCTCTTGTTATGATGTTTGGAAGAAGATATTTTCTTCGACCAACGTTAAGCTAAATTGTTTGACTCGTTTTTATCCTGAGCCAACAACCTCCTCTTACCATCCTATCACAGGTCCCGGTCTTGCTCTACCTTTGCTGGTCCAGTTTTCTGTAGTATGTAAGTCTTGAACCAACTCTAACCCAACATATCTGTTGGTTTGTCTGATCATCTGAGCTGTGTCACTTTTTAGATGGAGTAACTTCGATGCTGGTATTGACACCTTCCGATATTCATGATGGATCAGCACCGCTCTGTGTCACTGCAGGGTAAACCATCCGTCTGTTCTTATACTACACTAACCTCTCTTAAACTACTACTAGGCACACCTCTACTACTATTGGCTCAGCCTTCCCACTGTATCACCGATGGCCCAGCCTTCCCACTGGGCAAACTCTCCCTCTCTTCCCTTCCCACCTACCCACCTCCATCTGTTACTCCGGGATAACCGATTCCCTTGCTACCTCTGGGCCAACTCTCCTGAGCCAATTTTCTCCATGTATTTCCTTCCGGGTCTGACAACCTCACCTGCCTTACAGCCATCCAGTCTGCCCCACTGTATCACACTGTAGCCAACGATTCTTCTGCGGTGCTACTGAGTAAACCATGTTTGCTTCAACCAAACCTGTTCATTCTTAGCTCACCTGAGGGTTGAATGGTTCCTTGTTTTACTGAAGCGTCTTCCCTTTCTCCTTTGCTTCCTAGTGTTACCGGTTCAATCCTCCCTACTGCCACTGTTGGGTCAGCTGTCCCCACTACTGCCTGGCCGTCATCCATGACCATTTTGCAGTTACTTGCTCTCCCTCCTTGCAGGTGATGCTTACACACCTGTCTTTTCTTTTCTGCTGGGAAACTGACTTCCTCTCCTCCTCGCCCACTACAATCCCTCGTGCGTCCATATCCCACATCCTGCACACCACGCACTTCTCCCACACACGTATGCATTACTTCCACTCCTCACCCAGTCCCGATGTTGTGTTTCCACGCGGTTTGTGCCGCTCCTCACTCACTCTCTTGCTTTCTCCTAACACAAGCTTCTCTTTTAAGCTATTTCACTTTCACCTCCCTCTTCTAGGCTGTTTCACTTTCACCACCCTCTTCCCACCCATTCCATTTCCTCTTTTCCGTAAGCCACAACAAACTTTCGCACTCGCCTCCACCAAGCAATGGCCAGACGCCCTGCCCCCCTGCCTCTCTCAGCACATTCACATCTGACAGTGTCTCGTTTGCACGCTTGCTTGTAGGTACGTGATCGTGTTCCCTGTTGACCCGTGGACCCACACGCTCCCACGTACTCTTCTGTATACAACTATTCTAAACCAGGTGTTTCCAGTCACTGGGTGTTTTCCAGCACTCGGCCACACAAGCTCTAAACCATTTCTATTTACACGTGGTGACACTTGACCTCCGGTTATATACCCACGAATGCCACATTGCCTACTCTTCAACTCAGATTTCTAACCATCAAAATTGCTAACGTCCTCACGCATCTCCTCCCAGAAGACTAGCTTTCCTTCTTGACTCATTTTGCTACTAGGTACGTAAACAGTGACTGTCACCCACCTCTCATGTAGTACCTCTTCTCTCACCCACGTCAGTGTATAAGTGACTTTCTTACGATCTTGAACACCGTCTTATAACCTTCCTCTCCATCGAGAAGTGTCGCCCTCTCAGAGGAGTAATTTCGGGAGCTTAAGAGCTGATGGGGCAGCAGCAGTAGCAACCACATGCCTCTCGAAAACCATAAAACCCACCCACTAAATGTAGACAGAAAGTAACGCCTCTCAGACCGACTGAGCAAAACAGACAGTGGCTGAGGAAAAACACGACCGAGAAGATATATTATTGTGTATCGTCAGTAGATCCAGTCCCGGAATGCCTCCTCTGGGGGAGTGGCAAGTGTGTGTGTGTGTGTGAGGTGTGTGTACTGTGAGTGAAGCTCGTCCAGCACCAACCGCTTAATGGATTTTTGGGAATCTCATTAGAATCATACACAGAACTTAATGAATAGGAATGTCTTTCCCTGGCGCTACCTCGCTGAAACAGGGGGTAGCGACGCTGTTTCCTGCGGGGCGGGGTAGCGCCAGGAATGGATGAAGGCAAGCAAGTATGAATATGTACATATGTATATATTCATATGTCTGTGTATGTGTATGTATATGTGTATTATGTTGATATGTATGTGTAAGTGTAGATGAGTAGATGGGCCATTCTTCGTCTGTTTCCTGCCGCTACCTCATGACGCGGGAAACGGCGATCAAGCATGGTGAAATGTTATATACATATACATGAAATATATAGTTTCGAAAGTACACAGATTTGTGAGAAATAGTGACCATAATATAGTCATTATCTTGGGAAAGCCTATATATGAAGAGCCAGTCAGAGGTATATCGCTTGTATCAGCGTTTCTCAACATTCTGAAATTGTTGTAAAATCGTTGTCCTGCCTTGACAAAAACTAGCTCCCATAACTTTACATGCACGTAATATTAACAAGACATTTCAAGTGATAAAAAAGAAATTCGTTTTCATATGGTAGTATATCTTCTTCCTGCACTTGTGAAAAGCGAAATATTACAAAATTGAGATGATCCAATGATTGATCAGTGAGCTGCGTGTGGCTGCATTTCATTAGTAAAGATGTGAACACTTGGAGTCATGTTTGAAACAGTAACTCCCAGAGCTGCTTCGTGTTGAAGTGAATCTCCCTGTATGTGGGTCTTGGTGAGAAAAGATTGCTCACAAAGGTATATGGAAGAGAAATATAATATTTCGTAATAACTTTAACTCTTTATGTTGTCCATATTCTGTGTTTCACTTGAAGCTAGAAAGGATGTAATGCAGTTCTTGCAGTGTCGCGCCGGCTAGAAGTAAAAGAAACATAAAAGACTGAGTAAATATTATTGTTTTTGTAAGCTTGTGTCCAGCTTACTAACTGTGCTCCGTCTGCATCCCAGCTGATAGCAACTGAGTGCGTCCCACTGCTTGCGAAAGACTGGCTTGGTTGACCTTTATCAAATACTCACTATCAGAATGAGGGATTTCCATTAGAAGCAGATGACCTCATGAACTTGGATGGAGACCAAGTTATATAAACTTTAAGCAGTTTTAAGTTGTGATAATTTTACCTGCATCACATACACAACTCAACTTTATTCTCCTGTGTGCTTTCCTCTTTCCCTCCTGCTCTCAGTGATGGCGGGAGCAACAATCTTAGATGAACTTTGACGAAGGTTTAGATAAAATACGACCAGCGACATCAAGCAACTTTGCCTTGTGATAAGACTTCGACATTTCACCTCCTCAGCCAGACACGTGTGAGGATATCGTCGCCCAGACGAAAATAGACCGTAATGAACGATGGTACTTACTTATGCAAGACGTTATATTCTGATATGTGGTATATCTCTGTCTTGACACGTCAAGATATACTCACGCGACCCGTAACTTATCGTCCCCACAATCTTGGACTTTGAGTTAACGTCATCCATTCCTGAGTTTTGTACGTGACAGACAGAGAGCCAGACGTGGCGTGGTAACCAGCAGTGAAACTCAAGATGGCAGTGATAACAGATATAAAAAGGGTCTCAGTATCTCTTCACTGATAACAGACTCTTTATCTCTTCCGGAGGGCGTGTCACTCTGCGTGTTTTGTTATCAATGGAATGTGTGAACATTATTATGTTTAGGAGGGGAAGGAAGATATTTCTCCTTCATTATCTTGATATCAGGAGTGAATTAAGTAAGGAGAGAAATACATATTATTGGATATAAAGAGAGAGAGAGAGAGAGAGAGAGAGAGAGAGAGAGAGAGAGAGAGAGAGAAATGTTTTAGATCTTCGTGACTTTGAGTGACACTTGAAGTCTTCATAAAAACTCGTCAATGTTCATAAGCAAATCATATAGAACATATGTTGACATGGTTTTCAATACATGCACCTCAAGAGTTCAGAGGTACATGGAGTATTTCAATATCGGGCGTGAGATATAGAGGCAGAGGAATACACATTGTCTGATATACTGAGAGAAAAAATTGCATGATATCTTCGTGACTTTGACTGACACGCTTTTAAGGCATTCTGAACCCATCATTGTCAACGTTAAAAGACATCGAATCATTTATTTTTTTCCCCTTGCATATATATAGTACAAATATGTATTAACTTTACAAACTATATTTTGTGTCTTGGTTCTAAGGCAAACAAAAACATTTAACTTATAAAAGCTATATTTTCTATTTTGTTTCTTTATAAACTTTAAACTTTCAAAGTCAATCTTCCAGAAATATATTTTTTATCCCCATGAATTAAAAACACAAAGAATAATAATTAGCATTCTTCCCCGCTAACAAGTTAGGAGGGTAAAAGCTATTCATTTCAATTTCCTCTCTCTCTCTCTCTCTCTCTCTCTCTCTCTCTCTCTCTCTCTCTCTCTCTCTCTCTCTCTCTCTCTCTCTCTCTCTCTCTCTCTATTATGGCTATTCTGGGTCGGAGGCTTTTAATGTTGGAATGGACTGCTGGGTTAAAGGAGAGATAGCGAGCCAGCGGGTCAGTGTGGTCAGTCACCCTATACACGAGGCCAGACGCCCTCTCTCTCTCTCTCTCTCTCTCTCTCTCTCTCTCTCTCTCTCTCTCTCTCTCTCTCTCTCTCTCTCTCTCTCTCTCTCTGGCTTCCAATCCAGTGCCTCGAGCGGGTTTATTTTAGTTCTCAGTCTTTTCCAGGCTGTACCATACTCTTCCCCCCCAAAAAATGTCATTCTTGTTTTTATGTTTGTTACCGTCATAGTGCTCAGGTATTTATAGTTACGTCATAATGTAACGCTTGGTGCTTCACGTTGATGGATCGTAGAGTTACAAAATCATATTTTCCAAATCGTTATACAAATTACCAACATAACAAATGTCTTGTTTTTTCACGTATTATCTCTCGATTCTTTCTATATTCTTTTTTCATACTCGATCGCCATTCCCAGTGTAAGCGAAGTAGCGCCAGTAACAGAAGAAGAAAGGTTGCATCCGCTCGCATCCATTCTCTTGCTATCATATGGAATACTGCGACACCATAGTAGGGCAGAGAAAATTCTACTTCCTTATTCCCTGCGTGTCATAAAAGGCGATTATAGAGCGGCCATTTATGGTTTATGTACCAAGCGATAGAGGTCATATGGAGAGGGGCAGCTGGTGGGATGACTGATCACTTCTTGGTGGACGAGAGGATGAATAATGTAGAGGCTTTAGGAAGAGAGGAAATGATATGGGTAGGAAGAGGGTAATGAAGAGAGTGAGCTTGGAAATGCGGCTTGTATGAGGAGGTACCAGGAGAGGCTGGGTGTGCGATGGCAAAGGGTAAAAGTAAACGAAAATTGGTGAGTGGGAGAGGAATGGGAAAGCAGTGCTTCCATGTGCGAGAGAAGTGTGTGGCATGCGGGGATGGGATGCGTTCATGTGAGAGGGCAGTGAGTGGTGGTATGAGGAAGTTGTAAATGAAAGAGAAAAGAGTGAGGTATTGGTGTTACCAGCGGGGAAATAGTGCGGCAGACTGGGATGTGTACAAGAGGAAGCGGCAAGAGGTCAAGATGATGATGCAGGGGTTGAAAAGGAGGGTAAACGAGAAATGGGATGACGAGTATCGGCAAACGGTTGGGAGAATATGATGATATTTTCGAAGGACGTGAATAGGATGAGAAGAGAACAAATAGGAGCATCAGTGAAGGGAACAGATGGGAAGGTACTAACAGGCAATAAAAGAGATGAAGATGTGGAGAACTGTTGAATGAGTTAGACGATTGGTTGGCAGATGTAAGGATGTTTAGGACGTCAAGGTATGAAGAGCAAGAGAGTCATGACAAATGGTTCGTTAAAGTGAAGTTTGGCAAAGCGGCTGGAGTGAATGGGGACTCTATTTGAATTTCGTAAGAAAGTGGGTAAGTGTTGGTAAAGGGTTATTATCAATTTTCGGTGTAGAGATAGCTCACGTTCTGATGCCTGAGTATTGAAGGAATGTGGTATAGTGCTATTGTGTAAAGGCAATAGAGACAAAATGAATGTTCGAATTACAGAGGTATATGTTTGTTGAGTATACCTGGTAAGTTGTATGGAAGAGTGGTGATTGAAAAAGTGGTGGCATGCACAGTGCATGAGACTGGGGAGATGCAATGTTGCTTCAGCTGTGATAGAGGATGTCTTATTCAGGTGTTTGCTCTGAGGAACATATGATAGGGTTGCTAGTAATGCTTTTTGGCAGGTGATACGAATATGTGGTGTGGGAGGAGAGCTACTGGAAGAGAGTAAGGGATGTGTGTGAATTATGAGAGAGGAGGGTGAGTGGTTCCAGTTGAAGGTGGGTCTGCAGAAAATGTGTATGATATCACTATGGCTGATCAGTCAGTTTGTGGATGAGGTGGTGAGAGAGGCAAATGCAACAGCTGTTGTGGAGGGAGGGGCGGGTTCGCAGTCTGTTAGGGGTGGAGGTGAGGATGTGACTCACGTGTTGCTTGTTCATGCGACAACCCTGATGGCATCCTCGAGTGAGAAGCTGAAGAAACAGGTGTCTTAAGTTTAGAAGAGTGTGAGAGAAAAACTCTAGTATTCATATAGATAAAAGTAAGGTTATTAAGTTTTAATGAAGAAAGAGTCAGGGTGGCTGAAGCGTAAGTTTGAATGGACAGACCTTGGTGGAAGTGGAGAATTTTAGACACCTAGGGGTGGACATGGAAGTAGGTGGAATCAGGGGGAGATGAAGGAGACCACAGGGTGAGCGAGAGGTTACGTTGAAGAGTGTGTGGAAGGAGAGGTCACTGTCTATAAGGGCAAAGGTGGGTTTGTTGCATGATTCAGTAGTCCCGGAAAGGGACAGTATGCGCTGTGAGGAGGGTTGGTCAAGTAAGATGATGTAGGGTAAGAGTGAGGTGCACTAGTAGGAAGTATATGGTTAGGAGAGTATGAATATATATATATATATATATATATATATATATTCCTATGAGTCCACGGGGAAAATGAAACACGATAAGTTCCCAAGTGCACTTCCGTGTAATTTTCACATCATCTGGGGAGATAAAAGAAAGAAATATAACAATCGATATATATATATATATATATATATATATATATATATATATATATATATATATAAATATATATATACACATGTATATGTATTATTATCTATTTTACTTTGTTGCTGTCTTCCGCTTTAGCGAGGTAGCGCAAGGAAACAGACGAAAGAATGGCCCCCCCCCCCATACACATGTATATACATACACGTCCACACACGCAAATATACATATCTATACATCTCAACGTATATATATATATATATATATATATATATATATATATATATATATATATATATATATATATATATATATATATATATATATATATATATATATTTTTTTTTTTTTTTTTATACTTTGTCGCTGTCTCCCGCGTTTGCGAGGTAGCGCAAGGAAACAGACGAAAGAAATGGCCCCCCCCCCCCATACACATGTATATACATACGTCCACACACGCAAATATACATACCTACACAGCTTTCCATGGTTTACCCCAGACGCTTCACATGCCTTGATTCAATCCACTGACAGCACGTCAACCCCGGTATACCACATCGCTCCAAATCACTCTATTCCTTGCCCTCCTTTCACCCTCCTGCATGTTCAGGCCCCGATCACACAAAATCTTTTTCACTCCATCTTTCCACCTCCAATTTGGTCTCCCTCTTCTCCTCGTTCCCTCCACCTCCGACACATATATCCTCTTGGTCAATCTTTCCTCACTCATTCTCTCCATGTGCCCAAACCACTTCAAAACACCCTCTTCTGCTCTCTCAACCACGCTCTTTTTATTTCCACACATCTCTCTTACCCTTACATTACGTACTCGATCAAACCACCTCACACCACACATTGTCCTCAAACATCTCATTTCCAGCACATCCATCCTCCTGCGCACAACTCTATCCATAGCCCACGCCTCGCAACCATACAACATTGTTGGAACCACTATTCCTTCAAACATACCCATTTTTGCTTTCCGAGATAATGTTCTCGACTTCCACACATTCTTCAAGGCTCCCAGAATTTGATCCACTTCCGCTTCCATGGTTCCATCCGCTGCCAGATCCACTCCCAGATATCTAAAACACTTCACTTCCTCCAGTTTTTCTCCATTCAAACTCACCTCCCAATTGACTTGACCCTCAACCCTATTGTACCTAATAACCTTTCTCTTATTCACATTTACTCTCAACTTTCTTCTTTCACACACTTTACCAAACTCAGTCACCAGCTTCTGCAGTTTCTCACATGAATCAGCCACCAGCGCTGCATCATCAGCGAACAACAACTGACTCACTTCCCAAGCTCTCTCATCCCCAACAGACTTCATACTTGCCCCTCTTTCCAAAACTCTTGCATTCACCTCCCTAACAACCCCATCCATAAACAAATTAAACAACCATGGAGACATCACACACCCCTGCCGCAAACCTACATTCACTGAGAACCAATCACTTTCCTCTCTTCCTACACGTACACATGCCTTACATCCTCGATAAAAACTTTTCACTGCTTCTAACAACTTGCCTTAATACCTTCCACAGAGCATCTCTATCAACTCTATCATATGCCTTCTCCAGATCCATAAATGCTACATACAAATCCATTTGCTTTTCTAAGTATTTCTCACAAACATTCTTCAAAGCAAACACCTGATCCACACATCCTCCACCACTTCTGAAACCACACTGCTTTTCCCCAATCTGATGCTCTGTACATATATATATATATATATATATATATATATATATATATATATATATATATATATATATATATATATATATATATATATATATATATATTTCTCATCTTCACAGTAGTTACTAATATGATCTCATCACTTTAACTGATGAATTCGACGTCCTTAATTTTACGTTGAAGAATCTTATCATTGCAACGGTGCATTATACACGACAGCTAGAGACTGAGTGTGAACGAATGTGGCCTTTGTTGTCTTTTCCTAGCGCTGCCTCGCGTAAAAATTCCCAATGTCGAATTCATCAGTTAAAGTGATGAGATCATATCAGTAACTACTATGAAGATGAGAAATATAGAAACAAAAATCAGTCAAAATGTTTAGGCAAAGAAATCCAAAAAAAAAAAAAAATACAGAAATAGAGGGAATATAAACGGCCATTGTATGAGCCAGGAAGAGAGGGAGAGAACCAAGACTGAGGACAGACCTTCTTCAGGCAAAGTTGAGGGAATGGAAGTGGCAGAGAGACAAAGACCTCTGCGTCTGGGCCTCACGTATAGGGTGACCGACCACAGTGACCCGCTGGCTCGCTACCCTTTAACTCAGCTGTCCATCCCAACCTTAAAAGCCTCCAACCCAGAATAGCCATAATAGAGGGAAAAAAGGAAATTGAATAAGTTTTTTTTTTACCTTCCTAACCTGTTAGCTTGCCCGCCCAGCTTGTTAGCTGAGGAAGAATGCTAATTATTTGTCTTTGGTTTTGTAGTCTAGAAAACAAAATATATTTCAGGGAGATTTACTATAAGAGTTTGTTAGAAAAAAAGTGGCAAAAAACTGTAGTTCCTATAATTTTGTGCACCTCTGAACTCTTGAGGTACTGTTAGTTAATATCATGTTAACATATGTTCTATGTGATTTGTTTATGAACATTGACGAGTTTAAGAAGACTTAAGGTGTCACTCAAACTCACGAAGATATCAAGCATTTCTCTCTCTCTCTCTCTCTCTCTCTCTCTCTCTCTCTCTCTCTCTCTCTCTCTCTCTCTCTCTCTCTCTCTCTCTCTCTCTCTCTCTCTCTCTCTCTCTCTCTCTCTATTATATCCAATAATGTGTACTTCTCTCCTTACTTAATTCACTCCTGATATCAAGATAATGAAGGAGAAATATCTTATCTTCCTTCTACTCCTAAACATAATAATGTTCACACATTCCATTGATAACAAAACACGCAGAGTGACACGCCCTCCGGAAGAGATACGAGTCTGTTATCAGTGAAGAGATACTGAGACCATTTTTATATCTGTTATCACTGCCATCTTGAGTTTCACTGCTGGTTACCACGCCACGTCTGACTGTCTGTCTCTCATGTACAAAACTCAGGAATGGATGACGTTAACTCAGGGTCCAAGATTGTGGGGACGATAAGTTACGGGTCGCGTGAGTATATCTTGACGTGTCAAGACAGAGATATACCACATATCAGAATATAACGTCTTGCATAAGTAAGTACCATCGTTCATTACGGTCTATTTTCGTCTGGGCGACGATATCCTCACACGTGTCTGGCTGGGAAGGTGAAATGTCGAAGTCTTATCACAAGGCAAATGTTGCTTGATGTCGCTGGTCGTATTTTATCTAAACCTTCGTCAAAGCTCATCTAAGATTGTTGCTCCCGCCATCACTGAGAGCAGGAGGGAAAGAAGAAAGCACAGGAGAATAAAGTTGAGTTGTGTATGTGATGTACACAAAGTAATTGCCGGAAGCAACACTCGTATTATGACCGACTACGGCGGTGGTAGATGAGAGCACGAGTGAGACAGGCTCATCCAGCTTATGGAACGTTGGTTATATTACGGCATTTGATGTACACAAGATCCTTTGTTTCTCATGGACGTCACTGTGTGTTTCTGATATATGTCTCCCATCTGAGAGTTAACAGCGAGAACTGACTCTGTATATAAAAGCTTATCTGAGGTAATGGATGTAGCAAGGGTGAAGGTCACTATTTCCCTCAACTTAGGATCCTTTGGGAAAGTAAAGTATCCTGTACACACACACACACACACACACACACACACACACACACACACACACACACACACACACACACACACACACACACACACACCAGTCATTCACCAAAAACCTCTTTATCAGTGTTCTCATATTTGTTATGTTTTGATCACGTTTGCGGTGGAACCGAGAGAGGCATGAGGCAAACACGAGCACCAACGACAAAAAATAGTGCTTTACTGAGCTATGTAGAGAGGTGACGTGCACCAGGGCAGGGAGCTACTGAAGGTGCAGGGTTTATGGTAGGAAGTCGTGGAGGCAGGAGTCACAAGAGGGATTGTTACTGGCTAAGAAGAAATCTCAGTGGCTGCTTCAGTCAGATTGTCATAGTGGAGATCAAGGCGCTAGTTAGCGAGCATCTATGCTTGAAACAAGTTGACAACTTGACTGGTTTGCTTTTGGTGATTTCCCAAAATGGACAAGGAGCGCCCTTAGTCACGTCACGAAGTGGGTTCATGAGAGAGACTACGGCGCTCTTCAGCATCACTGTTTGTTGAAAATCAGAAGCCGGGGCAGCCATCATTGAAGTTAGTCTTGTTTAGGGTCGAGTGTCGCAAACTTTTAGCTCATCTGTGCTCGTGCGCTGCGTCAACTTGCTGTGGTTAGTCAGTCTCTGGGAGACGGGTCTAGGAGTAGTTCAAGTCAGCTGCTTAACGTGATCACTGCTGTGGCAACTTGTTACGAATTTCCTCGTCAAACACTCGAGTATGAGTGCCACTGCTGAGTGCCACTGCTGAGTGCCACTATTGAGTGTCACTGCTGAGTGCCAGTAATGACTGTCACTGCTGAGTACCAGTAATGACTGTCACTGCTGAGTGCCAGTATGACTGTCACTGCTGAGTGCCGGTAATGAGTGTCACTGCTGAGTGCCGGTAATGAGTGTCACTGCTGAAAGCCGGTAATGAGTGTCACTGCTGAGTGCCACTATAATACTGGAACAAAAAAGAAATTTGTAATGTCTATCGTTTGTCATATTACCAGACACAATGACAAGAACTTGTACATAACGCAGTCAACAGACCGTGGAGACACGGGCCTTAGTGAGGTGGTGTGATTCGGGTGACCCTGCCTGACCTGACCAGTTGTTATCCATAAGGTCAGGTCGGTTTGTCCCTCAAATAACCGTTTCATTCATTAATGAGACACATGCAAAAACCCCATAGGTTATATTCAAGATGTCATTATAGGTACTAAAGATTAAACAGGATTATACAAGATTTTTTCCGCTGTCAAAAGTTGCTTTGAAATAACCTCATTGTCTCTTTGTGTTTTGTATTTCTCTGTATTCCCTATTACTATCAAATTCGCTTGAGTCATACAATATTGTATGGATTCATGCTTCTTAAGAATATTGTTTCAAATTATTCCATTTACGAGTTTACTAGCAAGGCTATGGGGTTAGGAATAGTCATGTCCAACTTCTGACTGAAGTATTCACAATTAAAGATGAAGGATGAGTTATTTACACACACTATCATCAGTTTAAGGATAACGCATCTATGAATGCCATCAATATTTAGATAAGAGACATCAAGGAGGAAGTTAAAACACGTCGTCACTCTGGAGGAGTATATGTTGATACACACGGTCTGGAGGAGTATATGTTGATACACACAGTAAAAATAGTATCGTGCCACTTTTGTGTGAAACAATATGACTCCTTGGACGAAGGATTTTGAGAAATGCCTATTCGTCTGACGTCAGATTCGGAGCCTTGCTCTCATGATATGGTGATTTATCGATTACTAGCGACATTTTCTGTTATTTGCATAAATATATGTGATATTGATTTCATTTATTGATAGAAATAGCTATACAATGGGTGTATGTCTATCATAATTATCAGGAAGACTGTCTCATTCTTACCAACCCTACCGAGATAACACGAGTCGTATTGATCATTTCGAAATTCATCGGACCCACGTGGGAAGATACTTTTCTTCCTGTTTGTACATAGGAAAGACAGATAAAAGACCTGATAGATCTTTACCTGCTGAATTGAGCTACGTTGTGATAAGAATAAGTTAGGGGAACAAAAGGCACCGTCCCAGCCACCTCAACCCAGCTCAGCTACTGGAGGGAAAAATATGATTTGAATAAAAACCATGCAGTACGGGGATAGAATACTACCCTGTGTATTTCATAGGAAAACGTGAACGGGGGAAAAGAAACACAGATTTGTCTTCTTGGAAAAGGTTGATGTACTGATAACACAAGCCGGGAATAGTACTGAAAAATGTATTTCTTACATCTGAGATACACAGTAGTAATCCAGTGGTCTGCCTCTCTACAGCATTTGCCTATATGGCTATCTACATCTTACTGTAATCTTCAGACCGTCATGTCTGGTTACTGAATCTCTGAAGGGAAGAAGTTTCTGTATGTTTTGCTGTCTTAAATCATTTTGAAAGTTCACTTTGATCTCCTCGGAGTCTTCGATGTTGTGGAGGGAACAGTATTATGTTTGTGAGAGACTGTATTAGGTCGACCTCTCATTGAATTCACTCTAGTTTTACTTTATCTTTGATCAAGTTTGTTGAAACATAAACAGCTGATTCCAAGTAGGGGTGACAGACCAAAGCGTTATAGAGAGTATTAGATAGTCTATTTAATAGTTTATAATCCCATTTAGGAGGAGTGCTCCTTGAAGGCTTAGGCTGGGGTGTTTAAATGTGTTCGGATGTAACCAAGACTAGACGAATGGAAAGATATGTGATATGTTTACATAGGAAGGGCAGATAACAGGAGACTTGATGGTCAATAGTGTGGTTACCTTTAAGAAAAAGCTGAATATAGAGGTAGGAAAAGGATACCAAAGCAGAAAGCACTGAGGATATAACCTGATGTTCTGCCTGAGTGGAGCTAAGCTCAAAGGGAATAGTTTGGAAATGTCCGTGGAGGAAACTCTTGGGTTAGTGTGAGAGCGGAAACAGAGAACGGAGTGGAATCTCTGATAGAAGTAGAGTTATGAAAAGGTATTAAGATTATAAGAAAATGAGCTCTACAGTGATATGGATGAGATTGGAAATAGATTTGGTTGACAGTCAGTGTTTACTCACCTTGCAGTGGAAGGAGAGATGAAGGAAGATGAGTCTTTTAGGGGATGAGTGAGAGCTTAAGTAAACTTGATGATGTGAGATTTGAATGCAAGAATGTTTAATGTGGCAGCTGAGGGTATGGTTAAGGGGCGTAGGGAACTCTGTACAAAGGGAAGTCGTGAAGAGCTTGTCGAGTTGCGTGCTGGAAAAGGCCCGATGATGGGAAGTAACCTGGTTCAAAAAAAGTTGCAAAGATAAGTATACGTGGGTGAGCCGGGTTGCGGGTCAGCCAGCGGGAGTAATTGCATTATACACTGCCTGACAGGCGTGCAGAGGGAAGACTGTCGGCTGTGGCTGGACTGAGAGGGGCAGCTGATGTGATCTCTGATCATATTTTGGTTGAGGCAAGTGTGATTGTTTTTAATGGCTTATGGAAAATAGAAGATGACGGGTGGGAAGAGGATGGAGAAAATAAGTGAGCATGAAGAAGGGGATTCTTAGCAGAGTCGAAGAGAAATGGAGAGAGGAGTGGCGGAAGGTGAGAGTGAGGGAAACAGTGGGACTGCGTGAGGAGTTGAAAGGTATTTAGGAAAGTGATGCCTAAAATGAAATTGGCAAGAGGTGAAGAGGAAGATGCAGGGGCTAAGATATAAGAGCAAGTGAAGGATGGGGAGATAGAGCATCGGCGGGGAGAATAAGTGAATGGTTTTGTAAGGAGGTAAACAGGCTGAGGAGAACAGGAGCACAAGTAAGGAGGAGCAAAGAAGGAGGTGGTTACAGGCAAATAGATGAAGTGAGTATATTGTAGGAATGTTGAATGTGTTAGATGCAAGGATGGAGATCTGGGATCTTTGGAAGCGGTGGTGTGCGGAGCGTGAGAGTCACGGCGAATGGTTTGGCGTAAAAAGATATGGTGGTAAAGGTCTTATGAAAGATGAAGTGAGGCAAACCAGTTAGGATGAGATGGACGGGATTAAAGTTTTTGATTTCTAAAGATCAGTGACTTTTTTCTTTTTTTTTTAGTCAAGATTTTCAATGTATATATTGCTCACTCTGAGGTGCCTAAGGAGTGGCAGAGTATCTGTTTAGTATATACGTGGGCAAGGGGGACTAAGTCATTGCTCGAATTACAGATGTATGAATGTGTTGAGCAGTATGCTTGGTGAGGTGTATGGGAGGTTGGTGATGGCAGAGCATCAGACTGGAGAGGAACAGTGTGTCTTCTGAAGTGGTAGAAGATTTATGGATCAAGAATTTGCTTTGAGAAATTTGAGAAATACTTAGAGAAATACTTTGAGAAATACTTAGAGAAATAGAAGCTTTTGTATGTGGCATTTATAGGACCTAGAGAAAGTGTATGTTAAGGATGAGAGAGAGAGAGAGAGAGAGAGAGAGAGAGAGAGAGAGAGAGAGAGAGAGAGAGAGAGTGCATATATGTGAATATATGGAGTGTAGGGAAAGGTGCTACATGCAGGGAGGAGTTTTGCATGTGTCTGAGTAAGATGTGTGTCTGTCTGTACACTATGTCAGATTAGGAAAGTGATCAGTAATTACTTGATGACCTTTTTCTGCTCAAGCGATGAGTCAGTTTCATGACCAGGTATGGGTGATTCTCGAAGCTGCGAGCACAAACCCATGTCACTCCTCCATTCGCTATGATCACATCGATCACAGTGAACATTCACAGAATGGCCCAAGACCTTGGGCTGGTGTAAGACCTCTTCCACACTACTCATACTATACGTAAATCTGTATTTAGGCTCAGATAAAGAACTTATGATAGGTAAAAGATCTCGCATCCTCAGGACTGTGCGTGGTTCATCATGTGAACAATGTCCTTTGTTCAGTCTTGTCTTTCTATAAGACTGCAGAAGGCGTCATTACTGGTCCAAAACTTATGTCCCTCTATATTTAGTCTCCACTCAACCCCGGTTATCAACATCCCGCTAATTGCCCTCACAATAGCACCATTGTTCACTTACAAAAAGAAAGTCGTAGTTTGTGGTACTTAGCTGTTTGTTTGTTTATGAATTCTCTTGAATTTTCCTCACACACATTCCTCTCTCTCTCTCTCCCTCGACCAGGTAATGATCTCAAATGTCTCTCTCTGTCTCTTGTCTCTGACTCACTCCCACGTAGGTTGCTGGCATTCAGGTCACAAATATAGTCTCTCCATCTTACACAGAACACTTGACAACACGTAAGTCACACGACTCGTTCTTCATAATTCAAGTTTTCCAGTAGTGAGCGCTGGCTCTGCCTTCTGGCAAAAATCTCGTCGTATCTGCTAGTAAGTACACGGGTGGCGCTCAGTCAGTGAGTACCAGTAATATGTAACACCTCAGTACAGTTCATCATCACGCAATTTGTACTCGGTCGTTTCTTGCAGTCGTGGTTGTGGTTTGCAAGTATGAATGTAAGGCCAGTTGACGCAATGCATTTCATTTGTCTCTGTAAATAACATTGTTAATCATTTGTTGTTATATACTTCATAACCATCTTTATGAAATAATTCAATTTGAACATTATTCCACTGTTCTTACGGGCCACTGTTAATCAGGATGCTTGAACGCGTAGGAGCTGATCTGTTGTTTGAACACGTTGTTGGATTGGTGTTGACAGACTCCAGTATAACCCCTGCCACTGCTACCTGAAGGGGACACATGGCTCAACCTCGTCTCCTTGACACACTCACTTCGCATACCACCCAGACCTAAACACCCTACATCCGTCACCCTGTCGATGAACGAGTTCACCAGTGCTTCGGCATACTCACTCCAACTCCTCATCGTCGCTACCTGTTACCGCTTCTCCTTGCCCCATTCAGGGATTTTCCCAATTCTTTCCTCTCTCTTATTTTCCCTGAAGTTTACTGATACTCGCTAACCTCAACTCTCCTTTGCTCTCTTTCGACCCCTGCACTTTCCTCTTAACTTCCTGCCGCTTCCTTTTATACATCTCGCAATCATTTGCACTCCTTCCCTATAAGTACCTTGGAAGTACCTCTCTTTTCTATTTCACTGTTAACTTTACTTCATTCCGCCACTTGCTACCCTTTCTTGCTTGCTCACCTCCCATCTTACACATGCCACACACATCTCTCGCACATGCCAACGTTTCTTCCAAAAAAATTCCTCCTGTTTCTTACTTACTCTCACCTCTTTCCTCCAACCTAAAGCGTTTTCTCTTTTCTTAAATTCTTTACAGATCTTTAGCCTAGGCCCCACAAGATGATGATCAGACATCCCACGCGGTTCTCCTCTCAGCACATTCACATCCTGAAGTCTCTCTTTTGCACACCTATGAATTAATCTATAATCCATATTTGCCCGATGAACATCTTTCCTATACATATACATGTGTGTGTCACCTTTTGTAAACCAGGTATTCCCAATCACCAGCTTTTTTTTTTTCAATACACATCTCAGCAAGCTGATCATCATTTCCACCCACATTACTGAATACCTCACGCCACTCATTTATGCCCTCTACTGCCACATTACTCACCTTCGCCCTTAGATCACCCATCACAAATAACCGGTCGTTTGCATCAAAACTGCTAACACAGTTACTCAGCTGCTCCCAAAGCACTTGCCTCTTGTGGTCTTTCTTCTCATGGCCAGGAACATAAGCACTGAAAATCAACCACAAGTTTCACACACTCCCGCAACTCCTGCTTCAGCTGTAGAGCTACCCCTTCCTTAGCTCTTGCCTTCGTATTATCCCCTGACTTTACTCCTTAGACTTCTCCAAACCATTCCTCCCCTATACCCATGAAAATTGTTTCACTCAGAGCCAGAACATCCAGGCTCCTTTTCTCAAGCATACTATCTATCTTACCTATCGTCTCATCTTGGTTACATTCACACGCATTCAGACACCCCAATCTGAGCCTTTAAGGAGGATGAGCACTCCCCGCGTGACTCCTTCTGTTCCATCTTTTAGAAATTGAAATACAAGAAGAGGAGGGGATTTACACACACACACACACACACACACACACATACACATACACACACACACACACACACACACACACACACACACACACACACACGTGTGTGCAGGGAATACGGGGGTAGAGTTCTTCCTCCTCTGTATTGGATGAACCTTGCTGTTTATACTCAGTAGAGGATTGTAGCTCAAGACTTTCCCATATACCTTTAACGTCAGTACATACAAACTGGTAATCTACGCTGAACACTTTCTCAGAACGACTCACAGCTTCAGGGAATTGTTGAGCACAAACTTGAGGAAAACTGGCTCAAAGATTATGATTACCTGCCATAAAAACTCTCACCAAGTGTCAGCAACTTACTCCAGAAAATGATGAAGGCTGAGAGTTGAGATTAAAATAATATTAAGCATATTTTTGCTTAAATTTGCATAGGATTTATTGAAATATTCTTCGTTCTTGAGATTTATATCAGCAGTTGTGGTTGGCGATGTATATTAGATGTCTTAAATTTGGTGAAGTGTTAGGACAGACGAGTTCTTTTTCTCTTCTGCTGAGGATTATTTCTTCATCTTACGCTGTCAAGGAATCCCGGGTCTTAACACGTCAACTTTTAAGGGTTTTTGAGCTGATACGGCAACTGGTACCATAATCAAGGCCATTTCTTTAAGTATTTATGTATATATATATATATATATATATATATATATATTTTTTTTTTTTTTTTTTTATACTTTGTCGCTGTCTCCCGCGTTTGCGAGGTAGCGCAAGGAAACAGACGAAAGAAATGGCCCAACCCCCCCCCCCCCATACACATGTACATACACACGTCCACACACGCAAATATACATACCTACACAGCTTTCCATGGTTTACCCCAGACGCTTCACATGCCTTGATTCAATCCACTGACAGCACGTCAACCCCTGTATACCACATTGCTCCAATTCACTCTATTCCTTGCCCTCCTTTCACCCTCCTGCATGTTCAGGCCCCAATCACACAAAATCTTTTTCACTCCATCTTTCCACCTCCAATTTGGTCTCCCTCTTCTCCTCGTTCCCTCCACCTCCGACACATATATCCTCTTGGTCAATCTTTCCTCACTCATTCTCTCCATGTGCCCAAACCATTTCAAAACACCCTCTTCTGCTCTCTCAACCACGCTCTTTTTATTTCCACACATCTCTCTTACCCTTACGTTACTTACTCGATCAAACCACCTCACACCACACATTGTCCTCAAACATCTCATTTCCAGCACATCCATCCTCCTGCGCACAACTCTATCCATAGCCCACGCCTCGCAACCATACAACATTGTTGGAACCACTATTCCTTCAAACATACCCATTTTTGCTTTCCGAGATAATGTTCTCGACTTCCACACATTTTTCAAGGCTCCCAAAATTTTCGCCCCCTCCCCCACCCTATGATCCACTTCCGCTTCCATGGTTCCATCCGCTGACAGATCCACTCCCAGATATCTAAAACACTTCACTTCCTCCAGTTTTTCTCCATTCAAACTCACCTCCCAATTGACTTGACCCTCAACCCTACTGTACCTAATAACCTTGCTCTTATTCACATTTACTCTTAACTTTCTTCTTCCACACACTTTACCAAACTCAGTCACCAGCTTCTGCAGTTTCTCACATGAATCAGCCACCAACGCTGTATCATCGGCGAACAACAACTGACTCACTTCCCAAGCTCTCTCATCCCCAACAGACTTCATACTTGCCCCTCTTTCCAGGACTCTTGCATTTACCTCCCTAACAACCCCATCCATAAACAAATTAAACAACCATGGAGACATCACACACCCCTGCCGCAAACCTACATTCACTGAGAACCAATCACTTTCCTCTCTTCCTACACGTACACATGCCTTACATCCTCGATAAAAACTTTTCACTGCTTCTAACAACTTGCCTCCCACACCATATATTCTTAATACCTTCCACAGAGCATCTCTATCAACTCTATCATATGCCTTCTCCAGATCCATAAATGCTACATACAAATCCATTTGCTTTTCTAAGTATTTCTCACATACATTCTTCAAAGCAAACACCTGATCCACACATCCTCTACCACTTCTGAAACCGCACTGCTCTTCCCCAATCTGATGCTCTGTACATGCCTTCACCCTCTCAATCAATACCCTCCCATATAATTTACCAGGAATACTCAACAAACTTATACCTCTGTAATTTGAGCACTCACTCTTATCCCCTTTGCCTTTGTACAATGGCACTATGCACGCATTCCGCCAATCCTCAGGCACCTCACCATGAGTCATACATACATTAAATAACCTTACCAACCAGTCAACAATACAGTCACCCCCTTTTTTAATAAATTCCACTGCAATACCATCCAAACCTGCTGCCTTGCCGGCTTTCATCTTCCGCAAAGCTTTTACTACCTCTTCTCTGTTTACCAAATCATTTTCCCTAACCCTCTCACTTTGCACACCACCTCGACCAAAACACCCTATATCTGCCACTCTGTCATCAGACACATTCAGCAAACCTTCAAAATACTCATTCCATCTCCTTCTCACATCACCACTACTTGTTATCACCTCCCCATTTACGCCCTTCACTGAAGTTCCCATTTGCTCCCTTGTCTTACGCACCCTATTTACCTCCTTCCAGAACATCTTTTTATTCTCCCTAAAATTTACTGATAGACTCTCACCCCAACTCTCATTTGCCCTTTTTTTCACCTCTTGCACCTTTCTCTTGACCTCCTGTCTCTTTCTTTTATACTTCTCCCACTCAATTGCATTTTTTCCCTGCAAAAATCGTCCAAATGCCTCTCTCTTCTCTTTCACTAATACTCTTACTTCTTCATCCCACCACTCACTACCCTTTCTAAACAGCCCACCTCCCACTCTTCTCATGCCACAAGCATCTTTTGCGCAATCCATCACTGATTCCCTAAATACATCCCATTCCTCCCCCACTCCCCTTACTTCCATTGTTCTCACCTTTTTCCATTCTGTACACAGTCTCTCCTGGTACTTCCCCACACAGGTCTCCTTCCCAAGCTCACTTACTCTCACCACCTTCTTCACCCCAACATTCACTCCTCTTTTCTGAAAACCCATACTAATCTTCACCTTAGCCTCCACAAGATAATGATCAGACATCCCTCCAGTTGCACCTCTCAGCACATAAACATCCAAAAGTCTCTCTTTCGCACGCCTGTCAATTAACACGTAATCCAATAACGCTCTCTGGCCATCTCTCCTACTTACATAAGTATACTTATGTATATCTCGCTTTTTAAACCAGGTATCCCCAATCATCAGTCCTTTTTCAGCACATAAATCTACAAGCTCTTCACCATTTCCATTTACAACACTGAACACCCCATGCATACCAATTATTCCCTCAACTGCCACATTACTCACCTTTGCATTCAAATCACCCATCACTATAACCCGGTCTCGTGCATCAAAACCGCTAACACACTCATTCAGCTGCTCCCAAAACACTTGCCTCTCATGATCTTTCTTCTCATGCCCAGGTGCATATGCACCAATAATCACCCACCTCTCTCCATCAACTTTCAATTTTACCCATATTAATCGAGAATTTACTTTCTTACATTCTATCACATACTCCCACAACTCCTGTTTCAGGAGTATTGCTACTCCTTCCCTTGCTCTTGTCCTCTCACTAACCCCTGACTTCACTCCCCAGACATTTCCAAACCACTCTTCCCCTTTACCCTTGAGCTTCGTTTCACTCAGAGCCAAAACATCCAGGTTCCTTTCCTCAAACATACTACCTATCTCTCCTTTTTTCACATCTTGGTTACATCCACACACATTTAGGCACCCCACTCTGAGCCTTCGAGGAGGATGATCACTCCCCGCGTGACTCCTTCTTCTGTTTCCCATTTTAGAAAGTTAATATATATATATATATATATATATATATATATATATATATATATATATATATATATATATATATATATATATATATATATATTTTTTTTTTTTTTTTTTATACTTTGTCGCTGTCTCCCGCGTTTGCGAGGTAGCGCAAGGAAACAGACGAAAGAAATGGCCAAACCCCCCCCCATACACATGTATATACATACGTCCACACACGCAAATATACATACCCACACAGCTTTCCATGGTTTACCCCAGACGCTTCACATGCCTTGATTCAATCCACTGACAGCACGTCAACCCCGGTATACCACATCGCTCCAATTCACTCTATTCCTTGCCCTCCTTTCGCCCTCCTGCATGTTCAGGCCCCGATCACACAAAATCTTTTTCACTCCATCTTTCCACCTCCAATTTGGTCTCCCTCTTCTCCTCGCTCCCTCCACCTCCGACACATATATCCTCTTGGTCAATCTTTCCTCACTCATTCTCTCCATGTGCCCAAACCACTTCAAAACACCCTCTTCTGCTCTCTCAACCACGCTCTTTTTATTTCCACACATCTCTCTTACCCTTACGTTACTCACTCGATCAAACCACCTCACACCACACATTGTCCTCAAACATCTCATTTCCAGCACATCCATCCTCCTGCGCACAACACTATCCATAGCCCACGCCCCGCAACCACACAACATTGCCGGAACCACTATTCCTTCAAACACACCCACCTTTGCTTTGCTTTCAAACTATTCGCCATTTCCCGCATTAGCGAGGTAGCGTTAAGAACAGAGGACTGGGCCTTTGAGGGAATACCCTCACCTGGCCCAATTCTCCGTTCCCTCTTTTGGAAAAAAAAAAAAACGAGAGGGGAGGATTTCCAGCCCCCCCGCTCCCTCCCCTTTTAGTCGCCTTCTACGACACGCAGGGAATACGTGGGAAGTATTCTTAATCCCCTATCCCCAGGGATAATATATATATATATATATATATATATATATATATATATATATATATATATATATATATATATATATATATATATATATATATGGCCATGAGAAGAAAGATCATAAGAGGCAAGTGTTTTGGGAGGAGCTGAGTGTCAGCATTTTTGATGCAAGAGACCGGGTATTAGTGATGGGGGATTTGAATGTGTTGATGAGTAATGTGGCAGTTGAGGGTATAACTGCGATACATGGGGCATTCAGTAATGCGAGTAGAAGTGATGAACAATTGTGGAGTTGTGCTCTGAAAAACAGGACTGGTGATTGGGTATAATCTAGGTTTAACAAAAGGGACATACAAATGTACATATGTGAGTAGGGAAGATGGTCAGTGGGCATTGTTGGAGAGACTTTTGGATGTAAATGTGGTGAGAGGGGCAGCTGGTGGGATGTCTGACCACTATCTGTGGAGGTGAGGGTGAAGATTTGCTGTGGTTTTCGGGAGAGGAAATGTTATGGATCAGAAAGAGGAAGTGATAAAGAGAGTGATGAAGTAAGGAGGAGATGGACCGTTGAATGTGTTAATAGATGTGGGGTGTTTGGGTCTTGGTGGTATTCGAAGTGAGGTTGTAAAAACCTTGCGTAAGATGAAATGCGGCAAAGCGACAGGAATGAATGGTATTGTAGTTGAAATTTTTCAGAAAGGTGATGACCGTGTTGTTGATTGGATAGTTAGGATTTCCAGTGTATGTATGGAGCATGTTGAAGTGCCTGAGGATTGGCAGAAGGCATAAGGGCAAAGGTGAATGTTGAAACTAAAGACGTATAAGTTTGTTGAGTGTACCAGGTAAGTTGCATGGTAGGCTATTGATTGAGAGAGTGAAGACATGAACAGAGCATCAGATTGGAGAGGAGCAGTTTGGTGTCAAAAGAAGTAGAGGATGTGTGGATCAGGTGTTTGCTTTAAGAATGTGTATGAGAAATACTAAGTGAAACACAAGTATTTGTATGCGGCATTTATGGATCTGGAAAAATGATTATATGATAGGGTTGATAGAAATGCCTTATGGGAGTAATAAGAATATATAATGAGGAGGAAAGCTGCTCGAAGCAGTGAGAAGTTAGTCAGGAATTTGGGTCATCTTTATATCCTTTCCGCACATATATTCATTACATTGTGTTACCTCAGTGTAGACAGCTGTTGACCCTACTGTAAGCCTCCTCGCGATTCCCTGGGAGATCACGACCCATCTTCAGCATTCCCATATGATGTTATCATGTCGTCTTTAGAAAGGAGGTTAGCTGTATTGCTTTTCTTTTAATGACATGATTTTCTCTTTACTTTCTCCTTTTTTTTTTTTTTTTTGGCTCCTTAGCAAATAACGATTGTAGGACATTCCTCTGAGATTCCAGTACCTTTTTTTGTCAGATAGAAATGGGCTCCAATTTTACGTGGTCGGAATCCAGTGACTCCGGTAGTTTCCGCAATAAAACTCTCCGGGAGACAAAAAATACACTAAGAGATGGATGGACGGAGGAGCGCTTCTGTTCACTCGTGGGTGTTGGCTAGGAAAGTTTCCACTGTTGTAATTGGAAGAAAAGACAAAAACGACAGTATTAACTCTCTGGCTGAACCAGAGGAGAACATCTGGGAATTCTGGCTCTTCCAAACACCAGGTTGACACCTGCTGCTGTGATGCAAGTGTGTAATGATAGTGGTGGAGTCGACGAGAGACGGTAATTTAAATGCGTGTGTGAGAATAATGCTGCGATTGAGGGTATAATAGGCGGGTAATAGGGATGCAGTAATGTGAACTGAGATTGTAAACAACTTGTGGAGTTGTGAGGTGAAAAAGGACTGTTGATTGGACATATTTGGTTTAAAAAGAGGGACATACACAAGTATACGTACGTGAGCAGGAGAGATGGTCAACAGGCATTGTTGGACTACACTGAGGTGTACCGTGCTACAATATGGCTTTGGTTGTGACTCGTCCGAGGTTGTCGTTTATACTAACTCGTGTATCAACTCGTTTCGACTCCATATGGAACGGACGTATTGTAAACCGCATGAAAGGCAGTACGAGTCCTTGAAGTACAATATTTACAGACTTGGTAGGGAACTGCGCCGACCTGGTGGTACGTCTTGACGATCTCCTAAACCAGAGAGACTGACTCCCTGCTCGGCTATGAAGCGGCTAACATACCAAGCCTCCACGCTGATGACGGCTAAATAGCTGCTGTTGGAGAAAATGTATGTCCATGAAAATTCGCTTCGTTGTATTAGATTCGTTGCTCATATGTCGCCACGTGTGGCATAGTTTCGGTAAAACGTTAACTGCTGGTTATAGTGAGCCTGACAGGAATTAACCCAAGTCGTCTCACATACTGGCAGCCATGATGAAATATGGGTCAAGTTCACCTGTGGATACCGACAGAGTTTCTGGCAACATTTCTAACACCAGTCCGCTCGAGGCAGCGGTGTGAGACAGGAAAGCTGGAATAGCAGTGTGGGAGGCAGTGTAGATCCCGGCGCAACTGAATGTGACAGGGAAGGTTGCTTGTTCCCATCAGAGATCATCTAGACGAAGATTCAAGTCTTTTACTACATAGTCATAAGGGACTTGCCGTGTTCCCTGTCTGTCACCGTCGAAGTTAATATCGGTAGAGTTGATTGCACAATAAGAAGGTAGGTGGACGTTTGTGGAATGGATTCTATCTTCCTTCTTAGAATTAATAACTTTTTAGTTAAACCGACATAATGCTCCCTGGAACCTGAGGAGGCACCGAGCAGAATATCATCTGGGTAAATGGTTCCGTCTCCTGGCAGTATAACGGGTAGGCTGTCGCTGGCGTGGAGGTGATGATCTCGCACCTGGAAAGGTTACAGGTTACAGGAGAGACACATCGATTTGCCAAGTTGCATTACAAGAGCCAGATCAGAAGACATGGCCTCCGAGGTGCCAGCCTAGGTGCCATCGTTTGAAAATGAGATATTCAACTTACAGGATAGTCTGTATATATTTTCTCGAATACTACACAAAATAAAAGAGGGGCAAAGGAATTGCCTTGCTGTACCTCATCCGCTGACTCGGTCTCATGCTCGCCAGAATAAAACGATTAACAATACAAATGACAACATCTTATATCAGCATCTCTTATCACACATACGATTGCTGTCTTGAAGTCTAGCTTGACTATGGCTTTATCTTAGGCTTTGGGCTAGTAAGATAAGTGGCTCATGCTGATGCTTTTGACAGCCGCCCTGGTAACGGGACGACGTAGGATATTATGAGTAGCAGTGGGTCTAAGGCCACCATCTTTCGTCTTCTGCGCACATACAGAAGCGCCAAAGAAAATGGCCTTATGGGTTAAGGAGTGTTATCAGAGAAACACTGGTGGACAACTTTGCTAAGTTCGGCCATAGAGGCTTAAGCGACCTGACTTAAGGTAGGATTAACCATTTCCTGAAGATACAAGGATCTCGAATCGCTGAAACGTCGTGCTGAACCAAATGGAATAGTCAAAACAGGTCTTTGGATCTCTGAGTCTCCAAGAATTGATCGCTGGTAGGAAGCAGCTTCCGTAAGAGGGCTGGCTATTACCGTCACTAGATGCACGTGATGAAGGATGAAGGTTTGCCTGGCAGAGTTAGAGATGTGGCACCATCACTGGTGCTACAGTACCCTCGCTGGTGACGACCCTCAATATACCTGATGGTTCTGCCGTCCTCTGCTTTACCGTTTCTACAGCGGTGGAGGTTGCGAAATAGGTTGTCATCTCTGGGGAATTCGCTTCAAAGCTTTAATGGCCGATGAAGCACGGGATCTGCCACCTCTGGTTAGGACAGTGAGGGCAAGCATTTCCGACCAGGAGGAGGGAGAAGGCCACCCCTGGACGCCATGTTGCTCCTGCTTTCTCTGAGGTTTGTATATCTCTGGTTGACCTTTTTTTCAGATCATTGTGCTTGCAAGCTGCGATGTGGCGAACTGCTTTTGGTATTTGAGGGAGTGTCGTGCAAGACGTAGTTAGTTTTGTTGACATCCCGTAGGTCGTCTGATGGGATGAATAGTTGGGGGACATTGCCTATATCTCCGTCTAGGGAAGGGGAATAGTGCTCCCTGCTACCTAATGTAGCCTAGAGTCTGGACATACTCTGGCATCATAACTGATGAACTGGGAGGCATCATAGCTAATACATTGGCTTGTAGCAAAAGGCTCACCATCCTGGCTCCCTAGAGGATGGATCTTCGCGATATCGTCTCCCTCCTTCCTGAAAAAAGAGCAGCAAGGCTGACGAACACATCACGTCATCCAGGGGTAAAGAAAAGGCGGTAGTGGCTGGCCGGTCACTTATGTTTACAATGAAAGAGACCCAGGCTAGGGAGGTTGGAACGGGGTTCCAGCCTTCCGCCCGCGCCAACTTCATAACATAAACCGTGAGGGTTAGCAGGTCTCGGGGGTTTGCACGGGAAGAATACCTTACGGCAACTACGTCTGAAACAGGAGTTTAACATGCCATACCTTTGTTGGCAATCTGGCCGAGGTGTGGCTGGAATAGCTGCTGGGGTTGGGTGCCCTGGGTGTGGTGATGGCGCTGGGTGGGTGTTAAATAGGTCTTATATTTAACTTCAATGGGGTCGTTCTGTAGTGCGGCTGCAGCGAGGTGGCGCTGTCCACGCTCAGGGTCGGAGGCCAACAGCTCGCCTTACTGGTGCTGGCCGCTGGTCGTGTTGTCACAATGGGTCGTCTGAGATCTGGGACGCACGCAGGAGCGGGGATGGGAACCAAAGCTCATGTTGTGAGATGAACGCCCTCCCAATCCTAACAGCATTGAAAGCGCCTTCAAACTGGTTGATAATGTGGGTCGACTGTCGTGTAGAGTAAGCACCGTCTCCCAGTAACAAATATTATGTATTTATTTATTATACTTAATCGCCGTCTCCCGTGTTAGCGAGGTAGCGCAAAGAAACAGACGAAGAAATGGCCCAACCCACCCATATACACACGCCCACACACGCACATATACATACCTATACATTTCAACGTATACATATACATACGCAGACATATACATATATACACATGTACATATTCATACATACTGCCTTCATCCATTTCATCGCCACCCCACCACACATGAAATGGCACCCCCCCCCCTGCGTGCGCGCGAGGTAGCGCTAGGAAAAGACAACAAAGGCCACATTCGTTCACACTCAGTCTCTAGCTGTCATGTGTAATGCACCAAAACCACAGCTCCCGTGGACTCGTAGGAATATATATATATATATATATATATATATATATATATATATATATATATATATATTTTTTTTTTTTTTTTTTTTATACTTTGTCGCTGTCTCCCGCGTTTGCGAGGTAGCGCAAGGAAACAGACGAAAGAAATGGCCCAACCCCCCCCCCCCATACACATGTACATACACACGTCCACACACGCAAATATACAGACCTACACAGCTTTCCATGGTTTACCCCAGACGCTTCACATGCCTTGATTCAATCCACTGACAGCACGTCGACCCCTGTATACCACATCGCTCCAATTCACTCTATTCCTTGCCCTCCTTTCACCCTCCTGCATGTTCAGGCCCCGATCACACAAAATCTTTTTCACTCCATCTTTCCACCTCCAATTTGGTCTCCCTCTTCTCCTCGTTCCCTCCACCTCCGACACATATATCCTCTTGGTCAATCTTTCCTCACTCATTCTCTCCATGTGCCCAAACCATTTCAAAACACCCTCTTCTGCTCTCTCAACCACGCTCTTTTTATTTCCACACATCTCTCTTACCCTTACGTTACTTACTCGATCAAACCACCTCACACCACACATTTTCCTCAAACATCTCATTTCCAGCACATCCATCCTCCTGCGCACATCTCTATCCATAGCCCACGCCTCGCAACCATACAACATTGTTGGAACCACTATTCCTTCAAACATACCCATTTTTGCTTTCCGAGATAATGTTCTCGACTTCCACACATTTTTCAAGGCTCCCAAAATTTTCGCCCCCTCCCCCACCCTATGATCCACTTCCGCTTCCATGGTTCCATCCGCTGACAGATCCACTCCCAGATATCTAAAACACTTCACTTCCTCCAGTTTTTCTCCATTCAAACTCACCTCCCAATTGACTTGACCCTCACCCCTACTGTACCTAATAACCTTGCTCTTATTCACATTTACTCTTAACTTTCTTCTTCCACACACTTTACCAAACTCAGTCACCAGCTTCTGCAGTTTCTCACATGAATCAGCCACCAGCGCTGTATCATCAGCGAACAACAACTGACTCACTTCCCAAGCTCTCTCATCCCCAACAGACTTCATACTTGCCCCTCTTTCCAGACTCTTGCATTTACCTCCCTAACAACCCCATCCATAAACAAATTAAACAACCATGGAGACATCACACACCCCTGCCGCAAACCTACATTCACTGAGAACCAATCACTTTCCTCTCTTCCTACACGTACACATGCCTTACATCCTCGATAAAAACTTTTCACTGCTTCTAACAACTTGCCTCCCACACCATATATTCTTAATACCTTCCACAGAGCATCTCTATCAACTCTATCATATGCCTTCTCCAGATCCATAAATGCTACATACAAATCCATTTGCTTTTCTAAGTATTTCTCACATACATTCTTCAAAGCAAACACCTGATCCACACATCCTCTACCACTTCTGAAACCGCACTGCTCTTCCCCAATCTGATGCTCTGTACATGCCTTCACCCTCTCAATCAATACCCTCCCATATAATTTACCAGGAATACTCAACAAACTTATACCTCTGTAATTTGAGCACTCACTCTTATCCCCTTTGCCTTTGTACAATGGCACTATGCACGCATTCCGCCAATCCTCAGGCACCTCACCATGAGTCATACATACATTAAATAACCTTACCAACCAGTCAACAATACAGTCACCCCCTTTTTTAATAAATTCCACTGCAATACCATCCAAACCTGCTGCCTTGCCGGCTTTCATCTTCCGCAAAGCTTTTACTACCTCTTCTCTGTTTACCAAATCATTTTCCCTAACCCTCTCACTTTGCACACCACCTCGACCAAAACACCCTATATCTGCCACTCTGTCATCAGACACATTCAACAAACCTTCAAAATACTCATTCCATCTCCTTCTCACATCACCGCTACTTGTTATCACCTCCCCATTTACGCCCTTCACTGAAGTTCCCATTTGCTCCCTTGTCTTACGCACCCTATTTACCTCCTTCCAGAACATCTTTTTATTCTCCCTAAAATTTACTGATAGTCTCTCACCCCAACTCTCATTTGCCCTTTCTTTCACCTCTTGCACCTTTCTCTTGACCTCCTGTCTCTTTCTTTTATACTTCTCCCACTCAATTGCATTTTTTCCCTGCAAAAATCGTCCAAATGCCTCTCTCTTCTCTTTCACTAATACTCTTACTTCTTCATCCCACCACTCACTACCCTTTCTAAACAGCCCACCTCCCACTCTTCTCATGCCACAAGCATCTTTTGCGCAATCCATCACTGATTCCCTAAATACATCCCATTCCTCCCCCACTCCCCTTACTTCCATTGTTCTCACCTTTTTCCATTCTGTACACAGTCTCTCCTGGTACTTCCCCACACAGGTCTCCTTCCCAAGCTCACTTACTCTCACCACCTTCTTCACCCCAACATTCACTCCTCTTTACTGAAAACCCATACTAATCTTCACCTTAGCCTCCACAAGATAATGATCAGACATCCCTCCAGTTGCACCTCTCAGCACATTAACATCCAAAAGTCTCTCTTTCGCACGCCTGTCAATTAACACGTAATCCAATAACGCTCTCTGGCCATCTCTCCTACTTACATAAGTATACTTATGTATATCTCGCTTTTTAAACCAGGTATTCCCAATCATCAGTCCTTTTTCAGCACATAAATCTACAAGCTCTTCACCATTTCCATTTACAACACTGAACACCCCATGCATACCAATTATTCCCTCAACTGCCACATTACTCACCTTTGCATTCAAATCACCCATCACTATAACCCGGTCTCGTGCATCAAAACCGCTAACACACTCATCCAGCTGCTCCCAAAACACTTGCCTCTCATGATCTTTCTTCTCATGCCCAGGTGCATATGCACCAATAATCACCCACCTCTCTCCATCAACTTTCAATTTTATCCCGGAAAGCAAAAATGGGTATGTTTGAAGGAATAGTAGTTCCAACAATGTTGTATGGTTGCGAGGCGTGGGCTATGGATAGAGTTGTGCGCAGGAGGATGGATGTGCTGGAAATGAGATGTTTGAGGACAATGTGTGGTGTGAGGTGGTTTGATCGAGTAAGTAACGTAAGGGTAAGAGAGATGTGTGGAAATAAAAAGAGCGTGGTTGAGAGAGCAGAAGAGGGTGTTTTAAAATGGTTTGGGCACATGGAGAGAATGAGTGAGGAAAGATTGACCAAGAGGATATATGTGTCGGAGGTGGAGGGAACGAGGAGAAGAGGGAGACCAAATTGGAGGTGGAAAGATGGAGTGAAAAAGATTTTGTGTGATCGGGGCCTGAACATGCAGGAGGGTGAAAGGAGGGCAAGGAATAGAGTGAATTGGAGCGATGTGGTATACAGGGGTTGACGTGCTGTCAGTGGATTGAATCAAGGCATGTGAAGCGTCCGGGGTAAACCATGGAAAGCTGTGTAGGTATGTATATTTGTGTGTGTGGACGTGTGTATGTACATGTGTATGGGGGGGGTTGGGCCATTTCTTTCGTCTGTTTCCTTGCGCTACCTCGCAAACGCGGGAGACAGCGACAAAGTATAAAAAAAAAAAAAAAATATATATATATATATATATATATATATATATATATATATATATATATATATATATATATATATATATATATATATATATATATATTATCCCGGGGATAGGGGAGAAAGAATACTTCCCACGTATTCCCTGCGTGTCGTAGAAGGTGACTAAAAGGGGAGGGAGCGGGGGGCTGGAAATCCTCCCCTCTTGTTTTTTTTTTTTTTTTTTTTTTTTTTTTTTTTTTAACTTTCCAAGAGAAGGAACAGAGAAGGGGGCCAGGTGAGGATATTCCCTCAGAGGCCCAGTCCTCTGTTCTTAACGCTACCTTGCTAATGCGGGAAATGGCGAATAGTTTGAAAGAAATATATATATATATATATATATATATATATATATATATATATATATATATATATATATATATATATATATATATATATATATATTATCCCTGGGGATAGGGGAGAAAGAATACTTCCCACGTATTCCCTGCGTGTCGTAGAAGGTGACTAAAAGGGGAGGGAGCGGGGGGCTGGAAATCCTCCCCTCTTGTTTTTTGTTTTTTTTTAACTTTCCAAGAGAAGGAACAGAGAAGGGGGCCAGGTGAGGATATTCCCTCAGAGGCCCAGTCCTCTGTTCTTAACGCTACCTTGCTAATGCGGGAAATGGCGAATAGTTTGAAAGAAAAGAAAAGATATATATATATATATATATATATATATATATATATATATATATATATATATATATATATATATATATATATATATATTTGTTTATGGATGGGGTTGTTAGGGAGGTGAATGCGAGAGTTTTGGAAAGAGGGGCAAGTATGAAGTCTGTTGGGGATGATAGAGCTTGGGAAGTGAGTCAGTTGTTGTTCGCTGATGATACAGCGCTGGTGGCTGATTCATGTGAGAAACTGCAGAAGCTGGTGACTGAGTTTGGTAAAGTGTGTGGAAGAAGAAAGTTAAGAGTAAATGTGAATAAGAGCAAGGTTATTAGGTACAGTAGGGTTGAGGGTCAAGTCAATTGGGAGGTGAGTTTGAATGGAGAAAAACTGGAGGAAGTGAAGTGTTTTAGATATCTGGGAGTGGATCTGGCAGCGGATGGAACCATGGAAGCGGAAGTGGATCATAGGGTGGGGGAGGGGGCGAAAATTCTGGGAGCCTTGAAGAATGTGTGGAAGTCGAGAACATTATCTCGGAAAGCAAAAATGGGTATGTTTGAAGGAATAGTGGTTCCAACAATGTTGTATGGTTGCGAGGCGTGGGCTATGGATAGAGTTGTGCGCAGGAGGATGGATGTGCTGGAAATGAGATGTTTGAGGACAATGTGTGGTGTGAGGTGGTTTGATCGAGTAAGTAACGTAAGGGTAAGAGAGATGTGTGGAAATAAAAAGAGCGTGGTTGAGAGAGCAGAAGAGGGTGTTTTGAAATAGTTTGGGCACATGGAGAGAATGAGTGAGGAAAGATTGACCAAGAGGATATATGTGTCGGAGGTGGAGGGAACGAGGAGAAGAGGGAGACCAAATTGGAGGTGGAAAGATGGAGTGAAAAAGATTTTGTGTGATCGGGGCCTGAACAGGCAGGAGGGTGAAAGGAGGGCAAGGAATAGAGTGAATTGGAGCGATGTGGTATACCGGGGTTGACGTGCTGTCAGTGGATTGAATCAGGGCATGTGAAGCGTCTGGGGTAAACCATGGAAAGCTGTGTAGGTATGTATATTTGCGTGTGTGGACGTATGTATATACATGTGTATGGGGGTGGGTTGGGCCATTTCTTTCGTCTGTTTCCTTGCGCTACCTCGCAAACGCGGGAGACAGCGACAAAGCAAAAAAAAAAAAAAAAAAAAATCTATATATATATATATATATATATATATATATATATATATATATACACGTTAGTGGTGGTTTGAATTGGTAACCATTTAATGGTAAGAAAGATGTATGATGATGAAATGAATGTGGTTTATGGAGCTGAATATGTTGTGCTGAAACGGTTTAGACATATGGAGAAAATAAGTGAAAGCTGGATAAGGAGGATATTTTAAAAGTGGATGGGACAAGGTAATGGGGAGACTAAACTGGAGGTGGAAGTATGGAGTGAAAAACGTTTGCAGGAGGGAGAAGCGCATGTATGAGATGGAGTGAATGGGAACGATATGGTATATGGGGGCCGACGGGCTCTCAATAGACTGAACCAATGCTTGCATGTGAAGTGACTGGGCGAAACCATGGAAAGGAATATGGGGCCTGGCTATGGATGGTGGCTGTGGTTAGATGCAGTCGACACTACATAAAGAGAATGAATGTGAGGGAATGTGGTCTTTCCTCGTCTGCTCGTGGCGCTGCCTCGCTAAAGCGGGAAACGGCGAAATATGTATGAAAAAAGATTATATATATATATATATATATATATATATATATATATATATTATTATTATTATTATTATTATTATACTTTGTCGCTGTCTCCCGCATTTGCGAGGTAGCGCAAGGAAACAGACGAAAGAAATGGCCCAACCCCCCCCCCCATACACATGTATATACATACGTCCACACACGCAAATATACATACCTACACAGCTTTCCATGGTTTACCCCAGACGCTTCACATGCCTTGCTTCAATCCACTGACAGCACGTCAACCCCGGTATACCACATCGCTCCAATTCACTCTATTCCTTGCCCTCCTTTCACCCTCCTGCATGTTCAGGCCCCGATCACACAAAATTTTTTTCACTCCATCTTTCCACCTCCAATTTGGTCTCCCTCTTCTCCTTGTTCCCTCCACCTCCGACACATATATCCTCTTGGTCAATCTTTCCTCACTCATCCTCTCCATGTGCCCAAACCACTTCAAAACACCCTCTTCTGCTCTCTCAACCACGCTCTTTTTATTTCTCCACATCTCTCTTACCCTTACGTTACTCACTCGATCAAACCACCTCACACCACACATTGTCCTCAAACATCTCATTTCCAGCACATCCATCCTCCTGCGCACAACTCTATCCATAGCCCACGCCTCGCAACCATACAACATTGTTGGAACCACTATTCCTTCAAACATACCCATTTTTGCTTTCCGAGATAATGTTCTCGACTTCCACACATTCTTCAAGGCCCCCAGGATTTTCGCCCCCTCCCCCACCCTATGATCCACTTCCGCTTCCATGGTTCCATCCGCTGCCAGATCCACTCCCAGATATCTAAAACACTTCACTTCCTCCAGTTTTTCTCCATTCAAACTCACCTCCCAGTTGACTTGACCCTCAACCCTACTGTACCTAATAACCTTGCTCTTATTCACATTTACTCTTAACTTTCTTCTTCCACACACTTTTCCAAACTCAGTCACCAGCTTCTGCAGTTTCTCACATGAATCAGCCACCAGCGCTGTATCATCAGCGAACAACAACTGACTTACTTCCCAAGCTCTCTCATCCCCAACAGACTTCATACTTGCCCCTCTTTCCAAAACTCTTGCATTTACCTCCCTAACAACCCCATCCATAAACAAATTAAACAACCATGGAGACATCACACACCCCTGCCGCAAACCTACCTATATTCATCCTTGTGGATAGGGGAGAAAGAATACTTCCCACGCATTCCTCACGTGTCGTAGAAGATGACTAAAGGGAACGAGAGCGGGGGGCTAGAAACCCTCCCCTCCTAGCATTTTAACTTTCTAAAAGGGGAAACAGGAGGAGGAGTCTCGCGGGGAGTGCTCACCTTCCTCGAAGGCTCAGATTGGGGTGTCTAAATGTGTGTGGATGTAACCAAGATGAGAAAGAAAGAAGAGATTAGTAGTATGTTTGAGGAGAGGAACCTGGATGTTTTGGCTCTGAGTGAAACGAAACTAAAGGGTAAAGGGGAAGAGTGGTTTGGGATTGTCTTGGGAATAAAGTCAGGGGTTAGTGAGAGGACAAGAACAAGGGAAGGAGTAGCACTACTCCTGAAACAGGAGTGGTGGGAGTATGTGATAAAGTGTAAGAAAGTAAACTCTAGATTGATATGGGTGAAACTGAAAGTTGATGGAGAGGGATGTGTGATTATTGGTGCATATGGACCTGGGCATGAGAAGAAAGATCATGAGAGGCAAGTGTTTTGGGAGCAGCTGAGTGTATTAGTAGTCTTGATGCACGAGACCGGGTTATAGTGATGGGTGACTTAAATGCAAAGTTGAGTAATGTGGCATTTGAGGGAATAATTGGTATACATGGGGTGTTCAGTGTTGTAAATGAAAATGGAGAAGAGCTTCCAGATTTATGTGCTGAAAAAGGACTGGTGATTGGGAATACCTGATTTAAAAAGAGAGATATACATAAGTATACGTATGTAGGTAGGAGAGATGGCCAGAGTGCGTAATTGCATAACGTGTTAATCGATAGGCGCGCGAAAGACCGACTTTTGGATGTTGATGTGCTGAGAGGTGCAACTGGAGGGATGTCTGATTATGATCTTGTGGAGGCGAAGGTGAAGATATGTAGAGGTTTTCAGAAAAGAAGAGAGAATGTTTGGGTGAAGAAAGTGGTGAGAGTAAGTGAGCTTGGGAAGGAGACCTGTGTGAGGAAGTACCAGGAGAGACTGAGTACAGAATGGAAAAAGCTGAGAACAAAGGACGTAAGGGGAGTGGGGGAGGAGTGGAATGTAGTTAGGGAAGCAGTGATGGCTTGCGCTAGGGATGCTTGTGGCATGAGAAGCGTAGGAGGTGGGCAGATTAGAAAGGGTATTGAGTGGTGGGATGAAGAAGTAAGATTATTAGTGAAAGAGAAGAGAGAGGCATTTGGACGATTTTTGCAGGGAAATAATGCAAATGAGTGGGAGATGTATAAAAGAAAGAGGCAGGAGGTCAAGAGAAATGTGCAAGAGGCGAAAAAGAGGGCAGATGAGAGCTGGGGTGAGAGAATATTATTAAATTTCAGGGAGAATAGAAAGATGTTCTGGAAGGAGGTAAATAAAGTGTAAGACAAGGGAACAAATGGGAACATCAGTGAAGGGGGTTAATGGAGAGGTGATAACAAGTAGTGGTGATGTGAGGAGATGGAGTGAGCATTTTGAAGGTTTGTTGAATGTGTTTGATGATAGAGTGGCAGATATAAGGTGTTTTGGTCGAGGTGGTGTGCAAAGTGAGAGTGGTAGGGAGAATGATTTGATAAACAGAGAAGAGGTAGTAAAAGCTTTGTGGAAGATGAAAGCCGGCATGTCAGGGGGTTTGGATGGTATTGCAGTGGAATTTATTAAAAAAGGGTGTGACTGTATTGTTGACTGGTTGGTGAGGTTATTTAATGTATGTATGACTCATGGTGAGGTGCCTGAGGATTGCCGGAATGCTTGCATAGTGCCATTGTACAAAGGCAAAGGGGATAAAAGTAAGTGCTCAAATAACAGAAGTATAAGTGTGTTGAGTATTCCTGGTAAATTATATGGAAGGGTATTGATTGAGAGGGTGAGGACATGCACAGAGCATCAGATTGGGGAAGAGCAGTGTGTTTTCAGAAGTTGTAGAGGATGTATGGATCAGGTGTTTGCTTTGAAGAATGTATGTGAGAAATACCTAGAAAAGCAAATGGATTTGTATGTAGCATTTATGGATCTGAAGAAGGCATATGAAAGAGTTGATATAGATGCTGTGTGGAAGGTATTAAGAATATATGGTGTGGGAGGCAAGTTGTTAGAAGCAGTGAAAAGTTTTTATCTAGGATGTAAGGCATGTGTACGTGTAGGAAGAGAGGAAAGTGATTTGTTCTCAGTGAATGTTGGTTTGCGGCAGGAGTGTGTGATGTCTCCATGGTTGTTTAATTTGTTTATGGATGGGGTTGTTAGGTAGATGAATGCAAGAGTTTTGGAGAGAGGGGCAAGTATGCAGTCTGTTGTAGATGAGAGAGCTTGGGAAGTGAGTCATTTGTTGTTCGCTGATGATACAGCGCTGGTGGCTGATTCGTGTGAGAAACTGCAGAAGCTGGTGACTGAGTTTGGTAAAGTGTGTGAAAGAAGAAAGTTGGGAGTAAATGTGAGTAAGGGTTGCGGGACAAGTCAATTGGGAGGTAAGTTTGAGTGGAGAAAAACTGTAGGAAGTGAAGTGTTTTAGATATCTGGGAGTGGATCTGGCAGCGGATGGAACCATGAAAGCGGAAGTGAATCATAGGATAGGGGAGGGAGCGAAAGTTCTGGGAGCTTTGGAGAATGTGTGGAAGTCTAGAACATTATCTCGGAAAGCAAAAATGGGTATGTTTGAAGGAATAGTGGTTATGACAATGTTATATGGTTGCGAGGCGTGGGCTATAGATAGAGTTGTGCGGAGGAGGTTGGATGTGCTGCAAATGAGATGTTTGAGGACAATATGTGGTGTGAGGTGGTTTGATCGAGTAAGTAATAATAGGGTAAGAGAGATGTGTGGTAATAAAAGGAGTGTGGTTGGGAGAGTAGAAGAGGGTGTTTTGAAATGGTTTGGTCACATGGAGAGAATGAGTGAGGAGAGATTGACCAAGAGGATATGTGTGTCAGAGGTGGGGGAACGAGAAGTGGGAGACCAAATTGGAGGTGGAAAGACGGAATGAAAAAGATTTTGAGCGATCGGGGCCTGAACATGCAAGAGGGTGAAAGGCGTGCAAGGAATAGAGTGAATTGGAACGATGTGGTATACCGGGGTCGACGTGCTGTCAATAGATTGAACCAGGGCATGTGAAGCGTCTGCGGTAGACCATGGAAAGTTCTGTGGGGCCTGGATGTGGAAAGGGAGCTGTGCTTTCGGTGCATTATACATGACAGCTAGAGACTGAGTGTGAACGAATGTGGCCTTTGTTGTCTTTTCCTAGCGCTACCTCGCACACATGAGGGGGAGGGGGTTATTTCATGTGTGGCGGGGTAGCGATGGTGATGAATAAAGGCAGACAGTATGAACTATGTACATATTTATATATGTATATGTCTGTGTGTGTATATCTATGTGTACATTGAAATGTATAGGTATGTATATTTGCGTGTGTGGACGTGTATGTATATACATGTGTATAGGGGTGGGTTGGGCCATTTCTTTCGTCTGTTTTCTTGCGCTATATATATATATATATATATATATATATATATATATATATATATATATATATATATATATATATACATATATATATATATATATATATATATATTTTTTTTTTTTTTTTTTTTTTTTGCTTTGTCGCTGTCTCCCGCGTTTGTGAGGTAGCGCAAGGAAACAGACGAAAGAAATGGCCCAACCCACCCCCATACACATGTATATACATACGTCCACACACGCAAATATACATACCTACACAGCTTTCCATGGTTTACCCCAGACGCTTCACATGCCCTGATTCAATCCACTGACAGCACGTCAACCCCGGTATACCACATTGCTCCAATTCACTCTATTCCTTGCCCTCCTTTCACCCTCCTGCATGTTCAGGCCCCGATCACACAAAATCTTTTTCACTCCATCTTTCCACCTCCAATTTGGTCTCCCACTTCTCCTCGTTCCCTCCACCTCCGACACATATATCCTCTTGGTCAATCTTTCCTCACTCATTCTCTCCATGTGCCCAAACCATTTCAAAACACCCACTTCTGCTCGCTCAACGATGCTCTTTTTACTTCCATACATCTCTCTTACCCTTACGTTACTCGATCAACCACCTCACACCACACATTGTCCTCAAACATCTCATTTCCAGCACATCCATGCTCCTGCGCACAACTCTATCCATAGCCCATGCCTCGCAATCATACAACATTGTTGGAACCACTATTCCTTCAAACATACCCATTTTTCCTTTCCGAGATAATGTTCTTGACTTCCAAACATTCTTCAAGGCTCCCAGAATTTTCGCCCCCTCCCCCACCCTATGATACACTTCCGCTTCCATGGTTCCATCTGCTGCCAGATCCACTCCCAGATATCTAAAACACTTCACTTCCTCCAGTTTTTCTCCATTCAAACTCACCTCCCAATTGACTTGACCCTCAACCCTACTGTACCTAATAACCTTGCTCTTATTCACATTTACTCTTAACTTTCTTCTTTCACACACTTTACCAAACTCAGTCACCAGCTTCTGCAGTTTCTCACATGAATCAGCCACCAGCGCTGTATCATCAGCGAACAACAACTGACTCACTTCCCAAGCTCTCTCATCCCCAACAGACTTCATACTTGCCCCTCTTTCCAAAACTCTTGCATTCACCTCCCTAACAACCCCATCCATAAACAAATTAAACAACCATGGAGACATCACACACCCCTGCCGCAAACCTACATTCACTGAGAACCAATCACTTTCCTCTCTTCCTACACGTACACATGCCTTACATCCTCGATAAAAACTTTTCACTGCTTCTAACAACTTGCCTCCCACACCATATATTCTTAATACCTTCCACAGAGCATCTCTATCAACTCTATCATATGCCTTCTCCAGATCCATAAATGCTACATACAAATCCATTTGCTTTTCTAAGTATTTCTCACATACATTCTTCAAAGCAAACACCTGATCCACACATCCTCTACCACTTCTGAAACCACACTGCTCTTCCCCAATCTGATGCTCTGTACATGCCTTCACCCTCTCAATCAATACCCTCCCATATAATTTACCAGGAATACTCAACAAACTTATACCTCTGTAATTTGAGCACTCACTCTTATCCCCTTTGCCTTTGTACAATGGCACTATGCACGCATTCCGCCAATCCTCAGGCACCTCACCATGAGTCATACATACATTAAATAACCTTACCAACCAGTCAACAATACAGTCACCCCCTTTTTTAATAAATTCCACTGCAATACCATCCAAACCTGCTGCCTTGCCGGCTTTCATCTTCCGCAAAGCTTTTACTACCTCTTCTCTGTTTACCAAATCATTTTCCCTAACCCTCTCACTTTGCACACCACCTCGACCAAAACACCCTATATCTGCCACTCTATCATCAAACACATTCAACAAACCTTCAAAATACTCACTCCATCTCCTTCTCACATCACCACTACTTGTTATCACCTCCCCATTTGCGCCCTTCACTGAAGTTCCCATTTGCTCCCTTGTCTTACGCACTTTATTTACCTCCTTCCAGAACATCTTTTTATTCTCCCTAAAATTTAATGATACTCTCTCACCCCAACTCTCATTTGCCCTTTTTTTCACCTCTTGCACCTTTCTCTTGACCTCCTGTCTCTTTCTTTTATACGTCTCCCACTCAATTGCATTTTTTCCCTGCAAAAATCGTCCAAATGCCTCTCTCTTCTCTTTCACTAATACTCTTACTTCTTCATCCCACCACTCACTACCCTTTCTAATCAACCCACCTCCCACTCTTCTCATGCCACAAGCATCTTTTGCGCAATCCACACTGATTCCCTAAATACATCCCATTCCTCCCCCACTCCCCTTACTTCCATTGTTCTCACCTTTTTCCATTCTGTACTCAGTCTCTCCTGGTACTTCCTCACACAAGTCTCCTTCCCAAGCTCACTTACTCTCACCACCCTCTTCACCCCAACATTCACTCTTCTTTTCTGAAAACCCATACAAATCTTCACCTTAGCCTCCACAAGATAATGATCAGACATCCCTCCAGTTGCACCTCTCAGCACATTAACATCCAAAAGTCTCTCTTTCGCACGCCTGTCAATTAACACGTAATCCAATAACGCTCTCTGGCCATCTCTCCTACTTACATAAGTATACTTATGTATATCTCGCTTTTTAAACCAGGTATTCCCAATCATCAGTCCTTTTTCAGCACATAAATCTACAAGCTCTTCACCATTTCCATTTACAACACTGAACACCCCATGTATACCAATTATTCCCTCAACTGCCACATTACTCACCTTTGCATTCAAATCACCCATCACTATAACCCGGTCTCGTGCATCAAAACCACTAACACACTCATTCAGCTGCTCCCAAAACACTTGCCTCTCATGATCTTTCTTCTCATGCCCAGGTGCATATGCACCAATAATCACCCATCTCTCTCCATCAACTTTCAGTTTTACCCATATTAATCGAGAATTTACTTTCTTACATTCTATCACGTACTCCCACAACTCCTGTTTCAGGAGTACTGCTACTCCTTCCCTTGCTCTTGTCCTCTCACTAACCCCTGACTTTACTCCCAAGACATTCCCAAACCACTCTTCCCCTTCACCCTTGAGCTTCGTTTCACTCAGAGCCAAAACATCCAGGTTCCTTTCCTCAAACATACTACCTATCTCTCCTTTTTTCACATCTTGGTTACATCCACACACATTTAGGCACCGCAATCTGAGCCTTCGAGGAGTATGAGCACTCCCCGCGTGACTCCTTCTTCTGTTTCCCATTTTAGAAAGTTAAAAAAATACAAGGAGGGGAGGATTTCTGGCCCCCCGCTCCCGTCCCCTCTAGTCGCTTTCTACGATACGCGAGGAATGCGTGGGAAGTATTCTTTCACCCCTATCCCCAGGGGTAATATACATATATATATATATATATATATATATACACATACACACACACACGCACATATACACACACACACACATACATATATATACATATGAAAAATGTAAGAAACAATTTAGAAAACTGAAACTTCTAGCTTGAAATGAAAAGGAAAAAAAAATGAATGTCACATAATGGTTCAACCTCTGGCTATGGAGAAAGGAAATGTTTAATTTATTTACACAAAAGTCAATAGTAGTTCTCATCAATTTAACCACTGCATCAATAAGCTTCAATGTCTAAGCTACATTTTTTTTCCAATTTCACTATTTTCTTGTCAAAACACCATGTATGAAAACTATCACTCCAGTAACACAACTATAAACATTTACTTCCCCTTCAAAGGCCCAGTCCTCTGTTGTTAACGCTACCTCGCTGTTGCGGGAAGTGGCGAATAGTATGAAAAAGAAAAAAGAAAAAAAAAAAAAATATATATATATATATATATATATATATATATATATATATATATATATATATATATATATATAATGAATGTGATTATTGGAGCCTATGATAGTGGCTGTTGCTGATCATGTGTCACTGAAGTGTACAATCTGGATATCATTTTGACCATTTCATATAAACATTATCTATATAACATATTCTCAAACTTCACTAGTGAATTGCTTCGAGAAATTCCACGTCCTTTATTTGAGTCTGATGTGTTCAGGGAATTAACACTGAAAAATAGATTTCGTATTGCTGCTATGTTGGCGCGCAAGTAATAATTCGATTACGTGAACATCAACAATTTTTATGTTTCCTGGAAAATGAAATCACATGTCTGTGGACATACCCAATATTCACACAACAACAGAAGCGAAATTCTGGCTACTTAAGGCACATAGCTTAAGTAATGATAATAATAATAATGATAATGATAATGATAATGATAATGATAGTAATAATGATAATAGGTGATAGTATGATAATGATAATAATAATGATAATAATAATAATAATGATAATAATGATAATGATAATAATGATATTAATAATAGTAATAATAATAATAATAATAATAATAATAATAATAATGATAATGATAATAATAGTGATAATAATAATAATAATAATGATAATAATAATAATAATAATGATAATGATAATGATAATAATAACAGTAATAATAATGATGATAGTAATAATGATAATTATAATGATAATAATTATAATGATCATAAAGATAATAATAGTAAGAATGATAATAGTAATAATGATAATAGTAATGATAATAATATTAATGACAGTATAATAGTAATAATGATAATAACAATGATAATTATAATGATAATGATGATAATAATAATGATAATAATAATAATGATAATGATAATAGTAACGATAATAATGATAATAATAATGGTCATAAAAATGGGATAAATATAGAATTTAGAAATAGGTCGGAAATTGTACACATGTAAAGGTATGATGGTATTAGCGACGTCATTTCATTTTGAATATCATTAATATAATCAAATAGCTGATTTAGATACAGACGAACATTACCTAAAAATCAAATTAATGACCTGTAATTATGAGCTTGAATATTCATGAAGCATTTGCAACGAATAAACTATATATAAACACATGATAGCGCCAGGTTTATCAAACAAGACAAAAATATAGAAATAAGATAATTTCATAAATGAGGACTTAGCAAGGGCCACACATACAGTGAGAGTGTGTGTGGTCTTAGAATTGTCCTTAACACCTGAAGAAGTTGTTAAAACATTTGTCGATTGGTATATATATATATATATATATATATATATATATATATATATATATATATATATATATATATATATATATATATATATATATATATATTTTTTTTTTTTTTTTTTTTTGCTTTGTCGCTGTCTCCCGCGTTTGCGAAGTAGCGCAAGGAAACAGACGAAAGAAATGGCCCAACCCACCCCCATACACATGTATATACATACGTCCACAACGCAAATATACATACCTACACAGCTTTCCATGGTTTACCCCAGACGCTTCACATGCCCTGATTCAATCCACTGACGTGCTAGCACGTCAACCCCGGTATACCACATCGATCCAATTCACTCTATTCCTTGCCCTCCTTTCACCCTCCTGCATGTTCAGGCCCCGGTCACACAAAATCTTTTTCACTCCATCTTTCCACCTCCAATTTGGTCTCTCACTTCTCCTCGTTCCCTCCACCTCCGACACATTTATCCTCTTGGTCAATCTTTCCTCACTCATTCTCTCCATGTGCCCAAACCATTTCAAAACACCCTCTTCTGCTCTCTCAACCACGCTCTTTTTATTTCCACACATCTCTCTTACCCTTACGTTACTTACTCGATCAAACCACCTCACACCACACATTGTCCTCAAACAACTCATTTCCAGCACATCCATCCTCCTGCGCACAACTCTATCCATAGCCCACGCCTCGCAACCATACAACATTGTTGGAACCACTATTCCTTCAAACATAGCCATTTTTGCTTTCCGAGATAATGTTCTCGACTTCCACAAATTCTTCAAGGCTCCCAGAATTTTCGCCCCCTCCCCAACCCTATGATCCACTTCCGCTTCCATGGTTCCATCCGCTGCCAGATCCACTCCCAGATATCTAAAACACTTTACTTCCTCCAGTTTTTCTCCATTCAAACTTACCTCCCAATTGACTTGACCCTCAACCCTACTGTACCTAATAACCTTGCTCTTATTCACATTTACTCTTAACTTTCTTCTTTCACACACTTTACCAAACTCAGTCACCAGCTTCTGCAGTTTCTCACATGAATCAGCCACCAGCGCTGTGTCGTCAGCGAACAACAACTGAATCACTTCCCAAGCTCTCTAATCCCCAACAGACTTCATACTTGCCCCTCTTTCCAAAACTCTTGCATTCACCTCCCTAACAACCCCATCCATAAACAAATTAAACAACCATGGAGACATCACACACCCCTGCCGCAAACCTACATTCACTGAGAACCAATCACTTTCCTCTCTTCCTACACGTACACATGCCTTACATCCTCGATAAAAACTTTTCACTGCTTCTAACAACTTGCCTCCCACACCATGTATTCTTAATACCTTCCACAGAGCATCTCTATCAACTCTATCATATGCCTTCTCCAGATCCATAAATGCTACACACAAATCCATTTGCTTTTCTAAGTATTTCTCACATACATTCTTCAAAGCAAACACCTGATCCACACATCCTCTACCACTTCTGAAACCACACTCTCTTCCCCAATCTGATGCTCTGTACATGCCTTCACCCTCTCAATCAATACCCTCCCATATAATTTACCAGGAATACTCAACAAACTTATACCTCTGTGATTTGAGCACTCACTCTTATCCCCTTTGCCTTTGTACAATGGCACTATGCACGCATTCCGCCAATCCTCAGGCACCTCACCATGAGTCATACATACATTAAATAACCTTACCAACCAGTCAATAATACAGTCACCCCCTTTTTTAATAAATTCCATTGCAATACCATCCAAACCTGCTGCCTTGCCGGCTTTCATCTTCCGCAAAGCTTTTACTACCTCTTCTCTGTTTACCAAATCATTTTCCCTAACCCTCTCACTTTGCACACCACCTCGACCAAAACACCCTATATCTGCCACTCTATCATCAAACACATTCAACAAACCTTCAAAATACTCACTCCATCTCCTTCTCACATCACCACTACTTGTTATCACCTCCCCATTTGCGCCCTTCACTGAAGTTCCCATTTGCGCCCTTCACTGAGGTTCCCATTTGCTCCCTTGTCTTACGCACTTTATTTACCTCCTTCCAGAACATCTTTTTATTCTCCCTAAAATTTAATGATACTCTCTCACCCCAACTCTCATTTGCCCTCTTTTTCACCTCTTACACCTTTCTCTTGACCTCCTCTCTCTTTCTTTTATACATCTCCCACTCAGTTGCATTTTTTCCCTGCAAAAATCGTCCAAATGCCTCTCTCTTCTCTTTCACTAATAATCTTACTTCTTCATCCCACCACTCACTACCCTTTCTAATCAACTCACCTCCCACTCTTCTCATGCCACAAGCATCTTTTGCGCAATCCATCACTGATTCCTTAAATACATCCCATTCCTCCCCCACTCCCCTTACTTCCATTGTTCTCACCTTTTTCCATTCTGTACTCAGTCTCTCCTGGTACTTCCTCACACAAGTCTCCTTCCCAAGCTCACTTACTCTCACCACCCTCTTCACCCCAACAGTCACTCTTCTTTTCTGAAAACCCATACAAATCTTCACCTTAGCCTCCACAAGATAATGATCAGACATCCCTCCAGTTGCACCTCTCAGCACATTAACATCCAAAAGTCTCTCTTTCGCGCGCCTGTCAATTAACACGTAATCCAATAACGCTCTCTGGCCATCTCTCCTACTTACATACGTATACTTTTGTATATCTTGCTTTTTAAACTAGGTATTCCCAATCACCAGTTCTCTTTCAGCACATAAATCTACAAGCTCTTCACCATTTCCATGTACAACACTGAACACCCCATGTATACCAATTATTCCCTCAACTGCCACATTACTCACCTTTGCATTCAAATCACCCATCACTATAACCCGGTCTCGTGCATCAAAACCACTAACACACTCATTCAGCTGCTCCCAAAACACTTGCCTCTCATGATCTTTCTTCTCATGCCCAGGTGCATATGCACCAATAATCACCCATCTCTCTCCATCAACTTTCAGTTTTACCCATATTAATCGAGAATTTACTTTCTTACATTTTATCACATACTCCCACAACTCCTGTTTCAGGAGTACTGCTACTCCTTCCCTTGCTCTTGTCCTCTCACTAACCCCTGACTTTACTCCCAAGACATTCCCAAACCACTCTTCCCCTTTACCCTTGAGCTTCGTTTCACTCAGAGCCAAAACATCCAAGTTCCTTTCCTCAAACATACTACCTATCTCTCCTTTTTTCACATCTTGGTTACATCCACACACATTTAGACACCCCAGTCCTTGTATTTTTTTTTAACTTTCTAAAATGGGAAACAGAAGAAGGAGTCACCCGCGGAGTGCTCATCCTCCTCGAAGGCTCAGACTGGGGTGTCATATATATATATATATATATTTATATATATATATATATATATATATATATATATATATATATATATATATATATATATATATATATATATATATATATATATATATATATATATATATATTGGTTCTCAGTCAGTGTAGGTTTGCGGCAGGGGTGTGTGATGTCTCCATTGTTGTTTAATCTGTTTATGGATGGGGTTGTTAGGGAGGTGAATGCAAGAGTTTGGGAAAGAGGGGCAAGTATGAAGTCTGTTGTGGATGAGAGAGCTTGGGAAGTGTCAGTTGTTGTTCGCTGATGATACAGCGCTGGTGGCTGATTCATGTGAGAAACTGCAGAAGCTTCTGACTGAGTTTGGTAAAGTGTGTGAAAGAAGAAAGTTAAGAGTAAATGTGAATAAGAGCAAGGTTATTAGGTACAGTAGGGTTGAGGGTCAAGTCAATTGGGAGGTAAGTTTGAATGGAGAAAAACTGGAGGAAGTAAAGTGTTTTAGATATCTGGGAGAGGATCTGGCAGCGGATGGAACCATGGAAGCGGAAGTGAATCATAGGGTGGGGGAGGGGGCGAAAATCCCGGGAGCCTTGAAGAATGTGTGGAAGTCGAGAACATTATCTCGGAAAGCAAAAATGGCTATGTTTGAAGGAATAGTGGTTCCAACAATGTTGTATGATTGCGAGGCGTGGGCTATGGATAGAGTTGTGCGCAGGAGGGTGGATGTGCTGGAAATGAGATGTTTGAGGACAATATGTGGTGTGAAGTGGTTTGATCGAGTAAGTAATGTAAGGGTAAGAGAGATGTGTGGAAATAAGAGCTTGGTTGAGAGAGCAGAAGAGAGTGTTTTGAAATGGTTTGGGCACATGGAGAGAATGAGTGAGGAAAGATTGACCAAGAGGATATATGTGTCGGAGGTGGAGGGAACGAGGAGAAGTGGGAGACCAAATTGGAGGTTGAAAGATGGAGTGAAAAAGATTTTGAGTGATCGGGGCCTGAACATGCAGGAGGGTGAAAGGCGGGCAAGGAATAGAGTGAATTGGACCGGGGTTGACGTGCTGTCAGTGGATTGAATCAGGGTATGTGAAGCGTCTGGGGTAAACCATGGAAAGTTGTGTGGTTCCTGGATGTGGAAAGGGAGCTGTGGTTTCGGGCATTATTGCGTGACAGCTGGAGACTGAGTGTGAACGAATGGGACCTTTGTTGTTTTTTCCTAGTGCTACCTCGCACACATGAGGGGGGAGGGGGATGGTATTCCATGTGTGGCGAGGTGGCGATGGGAATGAATAGGGACAGGCAGTGTGAATTGTGTGCATGGGTATATTAGTATGTGTCTGTGTGTGTATATATATATATGTGTACATTGAGATGTATAGGTTTGTATATTTGCGTGTGTGAGCGTGTGTGTGTGTGTACATTGCGTATGGGGGTGGGTTGTGCCATTTCTTTCGTCTATTTCCTTGCGCTACCTCGCAAACGCGGGAGACAGCGACAAAGCAAAATGAATATATATATATATATATATGTATATATATATATATATATATATATATATATATATATATATATATATATATATATATATATATATGTATGTATGTATTAGCATTAACGGCATTAATTAGTATATCAGCTGATAGCCTGAAGCCCAATTAACCAACGAACTAATGAATTATTTATTACAGATCCAAGTATCATTTTAATTACAGAATATATATCAAACTCATAATATAGCAGATGTTGTATTGTAAAGAATATACAAATAGATGGTAGTCATAATATAGAAAAATAAACCTCATCCAGTTGGTTCATGATTGGTGGAGCATGTCAGGACATGGTAGCCATAGCCCAACTTAATAAGGAAAAATAAAGTTGAACCAGTCGGTTGGTAATGGATGGGGCATGTTAGACCACAGCCACAACATAGTCTGAGCTACACTTCCTTACTGGCAATTCTCAGGTGTTGATGCATATGACGACCCACACACACACACACACACACACACACACACACACACACACACACACACACACACCACGAACAAGGCAGGGTTTTTCTGGTGCTTCGTATAATCATCAGAGGACCTTGGATTCCTTCTTTTGTGATCTGATTTCGACGTGTTCGATACGTCTAGGGAGACTTCAAGACTATAGTCCAACAGAGTGACTTTGGTTAACTGGGAGTTTGGGGTGGCATAAATGCACTGAAAACATAAGAAATATATCTTCTGTATTTTTTGTGTATCTAGATGCCTCATCTTGGCGTTAGTACGTCAGTCTTTTCGGTAGTGTAAGATTTCCATCTATGTTTGTGCTTACAAACATTACTCCACTCTCGGTATAGTCTGCTGCATCAGTGAATTACTGCCTCTGCATCACTCACACACATCCTTACTCACCATCCAGTGTATTAAACTGAAACGGGAACTTCCACACTTATGACAGTGGTCTATGATTCACTTTACACACCGAGTTAATCTGTTAAGTGGAATCAACTTCATGGATAACACCCACATAGGGCATGAAATGGTTGTCTGTTCTTTCAGCAACCTTAACTGAAATATCCCATACCCTCATCAGTTCTTTCAGCAACCTTAACTGAGATATCCCATACCCTCATCAATTCTTTTCATTTCCTAAGCGGGGTTCTCTTCCTTTTACCTTCTGTTGTTCTCCTGTACATCTTGAACAACCTGTCTTGTGCTGGACGTTCCACATAACCTAAATAACTTCATACAAACACCTTTCCATCTGAATTCTTTACTCCATTTTTCCCCTCACATCCCTGTGTTTCCTATGGGCCTGGTCTCCTCATATCAGCTATACTACGCAACCTATCAATTTCTTTGCCCTAGTCTAGATAGACTCATACCTTCCTCAATGCATTTGTTCTACACCAATAAAGGGATTCAGTGATCCTCTTCAACACGATTGTTTACCATCCTACAATACACCTTGCCAACTATGCCAAGAAGACTCATTTCTCGTTCATTCTTACACTCATTTTAATTCATCTCTCCAATGTACAGTGGAGCAGTTATTGGCTTCGTCCACTTGACCACTTTTCCATGTTTCCATAAACACTTTCCGGATGTACTCCACAGCAGTTTCACTGTACACAATCTCTCGCACCACCACATGTGTGCTCATAGCTTTTCCATTCTGCATGAGCTTAATTTTTTTACTTTTTGTTTTGTAATGTCTTCTTTTTCCATGTGCCTATTTGTCTTTCTATATGCCTTAGTATCTAAGGAACCAAGAGATCCGTCTCTTTCACCATCATCTCTCTTCAGTTCTTTTAGATATTCTCTCTGTCCCTCACAACCTTCACCATTTGTGACTTGTATTCTTCATGGCTTGTCTAATATATTTGCTCTCTCTCTCTCTCTCTCTCTCTCTCTCTCTCTCTCTCTCTCTCTCTCTCTCTCTCTCTCTCTCTCTCTCTCTCTCTCTCTCTCTCTCTCTCTCTCTCTCTCTCTCTCTCTCTCTCTCTCTCTCTCTCGTCCAGTCTTATTTACCTCCTTCAAGTATAACATGCTATTCTCTTTTTGATTCTGATGAATTTTTCTTCCGAGTTTCTCTTTTCGTTTTCTTTTATTGACACATATATAATTCTTTTAACTTTTCTGTTCATAGCTTTATATTACTTTCCATCTCTTTTCAGTCTCTCGTCTTTTCAACCACCAACTTTCTTTGATCCTCATTCCACTATGCAGTACCTCTCTTTTCCACAACTTATACATGCGGAACACCACACTTCCCTGGAAGCCTCCAGCTCCGTGATCTTAAGCTGTCTCCAGTCATCTCAACCCAGCCCAAAACTTTTTCTGATCCTGTTAGCTTTTATTTGTATTTTCTTGTAGCGTACGTTTGACTTTTTCATTCCTAACTTTTCTACTTCCATCCATCCTCCTTTTTTATTGATATGTCTCGCGCTATATCATCTTCGAATACAAGACTCTCCATACATTACTACGACATGATTTAACTTATCCTCCCTCCCAGGCCTTTCTCAGATCACACATCATCCACACCACCAGCCATATTCCTTCTTACTAAAAACAAATAAATCATGTTCTTGGCTACCTCATCTTCACCGTGTCTGAATATTGTATAAGACATCGTCATATTCAAAGTACGTATTTGCAACAGTCATGTTCACTACTGCACACAATCCACAGATGTTTTTACCACTCATCCGCACCGGGAATCCTATAACCTTGTATCATTTCCTTCTTCAATATCTCCACCATCCACTCATTCAAGTCACCACCATTCCTCCAATGTACCTAAATCCATTAATGATCTTTCACGTTCTGTCCACATGGCATCCTTTCTCCTCTCCGTCAATACATGGCGTACATGTAAGCCATCCTAGACGTTCATAACCTCCCACACTTCAACTTATCAACCATTAACTTTGCATGAACACACCTACAGTCAAACATCTTTATAAGCCAGTCAACCTTATGCATTCATAATTACCACACCTCTTCAATAACTATTTGTCTCTGTATAATTGCATAGCAAGGAAATCATAGGTGGCCGTACCCAACCTGACTATCAGACACATAAACTGAAAATGATTTCACTTTGAAATCTCAAGTTATGGGAAACCTGTGGCGGGCGAAGCGTCCATCAGCGATAATAGATTGACATGAGGACCCCGAACTGACTCATGAGTTCTAGCTGATATGAGTAATCCAGACTCGTAAGAATGAGTCACTTGAGAATTTAATCTTGTACCCATTTTTGAAGGATGATAATATACCCTCCAATAACTAGAAGAATATCAGGTCGACAAGATTCCATGAAAAATGTCAAGACGAACAATGTAAACAATTTACAAACGCAGGCAATCATCTCAGATTTTCGAGTATCAACAGTTTTTCGAAATATCTTCTGTTATTTCAGAATTCTTGGTTCGTCCTTCTCATCCGTCAAACTGAGCCAACGATTTATCATTTTATCACATACATTATTATTCTTCGTTCACTTCCACTTCGTTCACTTCCGAGATCATAACTTTAAACTGACTCGGTTCATTTATGAATTACTTCAGTTCAGTCTATACCAAAGATTAGGTTAAATCTATACTAATGATTCGGTTAAGTTTGAACCAACACCAGTTAAGTCAGTACTAATGATCATACACTGAATTTTAGGTTGCTACACCCAACCCTCATATCGCTAGTTCTTCCTGTGTACTATAGTCACATATTATGCTGCTGTGTAGTGAGTATTGTGAGGGGAGATGACACGTAAGATTGGAATTTTCATTGCCTTCCTTTCCTTGTGTTGTAGGTCGTAAATTCATACTCATGGTTGGTTCAGTGTCTCTGGATATTGGATGAAACATAGCACTAATAACTTGATGTAGATGAGTAGCTTTTATAGGATATTGAAGACCTTTTCAAAAGATGATTTTCACTCTACATATCCTTCCCATTTGTGTCATGAGGCAACAGCAGCATTGTGGCAAACATTGTTATGATCATATGCCTTCAGTATCGTTTTCTGTGGTCACTAACGTAAGACGTCATCCTTCAGCAATATCATATTTTCTCTACATAGTTATTAAGATGGTTATTCAAGGGTCCAAAGTAGTTATTTAGTGGCTAATGGCAGGTTAAGGCTGAGAGGGAATTATAGTTGCTCTGGAAATATGGCTGTAATGTTAGTCAAACGTCTTTAGCAAGAGTTCAGGGTTGCAGGTAGACGTCATCTCTGTCCTGGCTAATACTGAGTATCTTTTGATAAGAAACATCACTACCATTCCAAGTCACATAAAGTCTATTCCAGTATACAAAAGCAACAATGAGTAAAGCTACACTTGCATGATATCATTGATTCCAGTCTGTCGAGCCAGATGAAAAAGTGTTTTATGAAAGTCAAGGTTATTTTGCAAAACGAAAATAGCTTCACGTTAATTATTACAACTAAGAAAGAAAAAGTTTTCATAGTATATAATGGTGTAGGAAAATGTGCTCAAGATTATACAAAAGTGAATAAGAATGATAAGTGTAGGAGGACTTCCCTACATGGGACTGTTACTGAGGATATTCAGTCATTAAACATAGTTTCCAGCCACCTTCCTCTTGTTATCAGAAGCGACGTAGAGATAATTGTATCATCCCTGTTATTATTTATATAGTTTGTCAGTTCTCACATCCCCACGACAAATGTCTATTGAATGATTTCTATGATTGTGTTTATATTGCTATATCATATTAATCTTCCACCCACATGAGAGAAAGTAGTTACAGGTGGAGGTTGTAGTCTTACTTTCCTGATTATCATATGAATAACTAACATTATTATACGAGATAAAATGTCGATTGAAAAAGAAACTTTTTTTTTCTTTATGTAATTCATATGAATAGTCTTAGGAACTGATAGGTATGAAAGCTGAAGAGAAACGCACTCTCTAAGATGAATTCGGAACATGATAAGATAAAGAATGATGATGCAAGAAAGTAATCGAGTGTGAAAAGAATTTGGAATCGCGTGAATGAGAAAGTCTATACTGATAGGAGAGAGGAGGATGCATAGCCAATATAAAGTGTGTGGGGGAGATTTAAGATCGTTCAGCTGAAGCTACGAGGGTTTAGATTCAGTGAATTAGCTGCTGAAGTCTAGAAACGTTTCAGGAAATGAGGCCGAGGGATAAAGTTAAGACAGTGTGAGCTTCGAAGAGTTTTGTGCGTGCGTGGGTAAAGGAGCGAGTGAAGATAAAAGTTTGAGGTGACGAATGAATCTGGGATGCTAACAAATGGAAATGAAGCCTTTTTGTGGGGGAAAACATTTATTGGTTTAGAAGGCTGTGTGAGAGGTGGAGATACTTGTATTTTACAGAAGTCCACTAGAAAATACTAAATTCGTGGGGAAAATACAAATATACATGCCTGTAGAGCGTAATAGAATTAGATACATTAGCCAAAGCTTTCATTATAACATTCGTTTCAGCATATGAAAGTGAAGACTGATTACATGTGGCAATTATCATCCCAACATATCACCCATACCTTGTAACCGATGCTTCACTGACTGTGAAAATCAGGGATTGGCAGTGACGCGTCTGATTATGACAAGTTCACTGTTCGTCACTCGTTATGCAAGATGATGTAAATGATTTATTCTCATTGTTTCTATATTAGTTCCTTAGCAATTGACTCTGACAGAGGTGGAATTTCAGTGCCTCCTTTTGCCACAGGAACGGTAATGTCACAACAGTGTTGATAGATACTATGTTTCTAATGGTTCAGATAAGAAAATTTTTTCCTGCTTTACCTCCTTCATTCATATTATCACAGTTCCTTCCTTCAACATTCTTTTTCACTCGGTTTTCACCATTTGTCCACTTCATCATCATCATCATAATTTCCCTCCTTCATCTTTTCCTTCATCTTTATCACATTATTCCTCATCACCTTCTACCTCATCATCATTACAATATTCCTCACCTCATTAGCTTCTCCCTCATCATCATTACATTCATTTACTCACAGTCATTCTATAATCCACCTCACCATTACAGCCCTGTAGTGTAGGTCACTTTCTATCCTCCTCTTCATCAGTGATTACCAATAGCTCCCTCACTTTATACTATGGCGATTTTTCTTAGTCATTTTCTTCTCTTCCAATCTGCGCTTCCTTCTCTGCCACTATCTTTAATTTCTTCAATAAGACGGTCAACTTTCCCTTTTGCCACAAACGCCATCATTTTTCTTTTGGTCTGATGATCCCTTTCTCTTGTTACCACAATCTCCATCATTTCCAACTTTTCTGAAACCATTTTCTCTCAGGCAAAGACTCTTCCCCCCCCTTTTTTTGCGATCCCTGTCTATATCGCCGCCACCTACTAACTCTCTCTCTCTCTCTCTCTCTCTCTCTCTCTCTCTCTCTCTCTCTCTCTCTCTCTCTCTCTCTCTCTCTCTCTCTCTCTCTCTCTCTCTCTCTCTCTCTCTCTCTCTCTCTCTCTCTCTCTCTCTCTCTCCGCCAGTTTCTCGCCCCTTTGTGACCCATTTATCTGTCAGTACCACCGTCTTTCGTCTGCGAAAATGTTCGTTTTATATCACCAGTTTCTCCCCCAGTGTGACCTCTTTATCTCCCATCACCGTCATCTCTCCTCCCTCCTCACACTCGCCACCATCTACCCTTCCCCACAGCCACTCTGCCACACCACCACTACACCTCTCTACTTCTACGACCACATTTGCCTCCCTCTGGTCACCTCCACCACCCCTTCCTCTGGCTAAAATATTCTGCCATAACTGTTGCCTCAGATCAATATGCTTCTCTCCTCCCCTCTACGCAAACTTTACTCTCTCTCTCTCTCTCTCTCTCTCTCTCTCTCTCTCTCTCTCTCTCTCTCTCTCTCTCTCTCTCTCTCTCTCTCTCTCTGGCATCTACCCTCACCATATATATTTCTTAAAGACCACAAACACAGTATTCATGTTATGATATACATTTTCTGCTCTCATCATTAACATGATTGCTTTCTAATGAGTCTTCCAACTTGTAGTTCATATTACTTCCCTCTTCATCAACATGAACGTCATATCATCGTGTCTCGTATATGTACGATCATTAAGAACAGCAGTGTATGACACGTGAATAATCACTGCTTCCTTCACTGTGATCCCAACTTTCCCCACCTCAAACTAAACCTCTGCATCAGTTAATATCTTTAATCATGTGATTATCAATGTTACCTCTCTGTGATCATGATTATCTTCACCACAGAGTAAATTACTGATCAGTTTTATTAGATTTTTGTGGCTTGAATATATCACGATATCCTTCAGTATTATCCTGTCTCTCCTTAACACGTTGATATCACGATATCCTTCACTGTTATCCTGTCTCTCCTTAACACGTTAGATCACAGCACCAGTATACTTTCCCTCATCACCAGGACTCACTGTGAGAGTAACAGATTACTCATATCTATCCTACTGACTCGCTAATTCCTGCAGCTCTCTGAACATCATCATGAAGTCAATCTTTTTTTTCCCGTCAGCATCGCTTATATTCCCAGTTCCTTCTCTTCCTTCACCACCACTCGGGCCACTCCAGGTTGTCTGTGTCCAACTTCCATTACCAATCTCATCAATAATTGTCTAACCGCAGAAATACATCATTGATAGCTATTATCAGCAAGTCTGGTCTAAGAAGGTAAAAACTAATTCTAAAAGTAATTAAAAAAGTGAACTTTGTTTTTCCTTTCCCCATTTCAGCCTCGTCCTCGGAGAAGCCCGTCGCAATTGGAATGGGGGAACTTTTCCCGTTCACACTTTCCCATAAAACTTCCATGGCAGTATAGTCTCTCCATACTAACTCTATATTGTATTTTTTTTACTTGCCGGGTATAAAGGCGGGATGGGGGAGCTGTGGGTCGGGAGATGCCTCTTGCCTTAGTATCCTGTTTCTACAACAAATGAGATTATTATTGCAGATAACCTCCTCATGGAACCCCCAGGTTTCCTGTCATCATGACCCTTTCATCTACTACAATATACATCATCATTTCAGCACAAGTTTCCTTGACTCTCTCATCGCCATCATGTTCATCATCGATTACTTCGGCTCTTTCATCATTCCACATTTTCGTCCAGAGTTCCCTCAATTGTCTCGCCATCAAAACATTGATCAAAATACCGATCATATTTCTCATCGTCACTTTCACTGACCGTTCCCTCACGTTCCTCATCATCACCTTCCTCATCACAGATTTCCTCAGCTGCCTCATTATCATCACCTTCCTCATCACAGATTTCCTCAGCTGCCTCATTATCATCACCTTCCTCATCACAGATTTCCTCAGCTGCCTCATATCATCACCTTCCTCATCACAGATTTCCTCAGCTGCCTCATATCATCACCTTCCTCATCACAGATTTCCTCAGCTGCCTCATTATCATCACCTTCCTCATCACAGATTTCCTCAGCCGCCTCATTATCATCACCATCAATTTAAGCGATATTTCATGAGTTGTCTCATCACCACGGTGATGGTCACAAACATTACCCTCACATTCTTCACCACTTTCATCACCAGTGTCCACAATTGTCTCATCATTTTCATCACCAGTGTCCACAATTGTCTCATCATTTTCATCATCAGTTTCCACAATTGTCTCACCATTTTCATCACTAGTTTCCCGGGCCACCTTATCATTAATGTTGTCACCGTCAGGTCCCTGTGTTCCCTCACTATTACCACGTCCCTTAGTTGCGTCATCTGGTTTCTCCCTCACAGTCAGGCCGGTGTGTGACGAGAAGCAACAGCAGGAGTACGTGGCAGCCAGGGGCGGCTCCGTCACCGTCGCCTGTAGCGTCCTTGCCTACCCCGCTGCCGTTACCTTCAGCTGGGCTCTTAAGAGGAAAGCAGGTACGTGTGTTGACGTATTTTTATTTACCTTTTTTGTACAGTACGGGGAGTGAGAGAGCTCTACACTCGAGAGGCCTCATTCCTTAAAGTTTTTCTGTACCGTTAATTAGGCTTTTAAACCTTTGTGTACAGTTGGTATTCACTGAATCTTTCTAAGGCAATTGCAAACATCAGCCAACCGTACACTATACCAGCATTTATTTACACTCTTTCTTACAGCTTGTCGTCTTGGGTTTTGGTCGCTCCATATCGTCCAAATAAATCAGAAACTCAAAGACTCCTGTCATCAGTTCTCTCCTTCCTCCACATTACACGACTCTGTATTTCGGTCTTTCATTGTGGCACAGATGTCTTCATTTAGGCACCATCTTGGTTGCTCTTCTCTGTACTTGCTCGATCAGATCTTTGTTCTTCTTCAATATGGTAACCGATCTTCAGAGATGTAATCCAGTTTTGGCCTGATATATACTCTGAATATCTTACCAAATATTTCCTTATCAACACTGAATACTTAGATGCGACTCTGATATTCGCCAGGAGGCAGCATACCTCTCTCGCATTTCCCCTGATATGCAACTCTTGCGACAGATTAGGCACATTGTCGACCTGTAGGTCTCCCTCACACATAGATTCCTGTATGTCCCAAGGTAAAGTGTTCATACCGAGCCTTTCTTTCACTGAGTCCCATCCTCCTCACCACGTCCCTACTCTCAGTGAATCTCATGATTCATTTTTCAGACTTACTTTGGAGTTTGTCCAGGTCCCCTTGTAAGTTGATGCAATCATCTTCTCGCCTTAGTTCTCTCATGACCTTGAGATCATCCACCAACATATTCATATACGAGTTGTCCATCAGCCAAGTCATTTACATGCACCATGAATAGCAATGGGACGAAGACCGGGCCCTTATTCCCTTAATCTTGCCTGAGGCTTTGGCTTCTTAATCAACTTCAAATGGTCACAGTGTCAAAGGCTTTCTGACAGTCCAGGAACACACAGTCTACCCATCCATCTCTCTGATCCAAGATAAACCAGCTCGTCATAGAACTCAAGATATTGTTGTCTTACAGTTGGGTAGTTTCTCCTTTGCATGCAGTCGTTTTTATGTTTTTCACCATCTTACTCATAGCCACTCGATCTTAGATTCAAATTCCTTTACAGTCAACATCTGTCTACTTTAATTTTTGGCAGAAACTTTCCCATTCAGTTACTGACTTCTTCGCTTCCATTCTCGATGGATGGGAAAATTCTTCTTGCCTCTGGCTCATTTTCAGGTTGTCTGTTGTATGTATTTTCTCACTGGATGTTTCCAGCTCTTCCCTTGTTTTGGCTTTCTATGTACGCACCATTTTTAAATGTTCACTGTCTGCAGGCCTGTAAGGATGCCTTAAGGCTTCCTCAGTGTACATGTCCCGTCTTAAGTGTAAGATATTGGGTGTGTCCCATTCCTTCTTTGCAATATATCCTCCTCCTCCTCCTCCTCCTCCTCTTCTCTATCACTTTAGTCATGTTCTTTAGACCTAGAACTCTCACTACGTCCATATTCTATTCCTCTTCATAAGTTCTTTATTTACAGATTCCTGATGACCTTGCAGACCAGATCCCATAAACGACCTACGTATATCTAACCAGTAATCCATTACTCTGTTGAAGGCGGCTTTACTGAAGGTGGTTTGTGCTTAACAGCAAACAATTTCTTAGTTTTTCATCATTTATGTCAATGTGATTTAATCTCTCATTTTATATTTTATGTTTTATTTGCCTGTGTGTGTGTGTGTGTGTGTGTGTGTGTGTGTGTGTGTGTGTGTGTGTGTGTGTGTGTGTGTGTGTAAACTATCTGTATGTTACTGGGGAGAGTTTTACACTCGTGTTGTCCCGTTTCTTAGCCTTGTATACATACCAAGTCTTAATTCTTATATGTACACTTCACACCCATATACATCCCAGCCTGAGCCAGGTACTCATTTCTTGATCACCACCAACAGGAGAATGAACAGCTGGGTTAGCTGTGGGCAGACTGCCGCCTCCAGGACTTGAACTTGAGTGAGTGAACTATGGGTAACGACGCTAACCATTATGTTAGCGTGTGTAGATGTGTTCAAGTTTGAATGTATGTCTGTGTATGCATACATTTGGTTATATATTTATGCCTAAAACTAATTTCCATAAAAAGATTCCCGGTTTTACGTGGAACTTCTTTCTAAGGGCTCTTGTAGCCATAGGTTACGCTACTTCTTGTGGCAGGGAAATGTAGATTCCTTTGGGGAGAGTAGTTCTTTAACGAGGCTGTTCCACCAGTGATACAGTCTGTTTTTTTCTCTTGCGGTGTAACGTCATGGAGGCGCAGTCCGGTAACACTTATGTATTGGTGCAATTTTTTTTCCCTATCTTTTGTGTATGTTGTGCCTACGTTATGTACATATCCACTTCTCACGTCGGTTCATTTCCCTTTGTTTCTACAAAGCGTTTCCTGTATACCACACACCCTTTGTGCAATGTGTTCCTTCCTTCTGTTCTAAGTTCTCTAGTGTACCGTAAGATCCTGTTTACCTTCTAACATCGGTTTTCTATCCACCATCAGCTCCCAGCACACCTACCATGTTTACCGTCTGTATCTCCCTTAGCTTAACACTGGCTATATGCTTCTCCGTCCATCTGATGTTATTTCATGTACCTCCGTCCATCTGATGTCTCTTGTGTATTCCATATACCTCGTTAGCTACACGGTGCCATGTCTACCAGTAATCTCTATTTACTCTGTCCCCTTCTATGCAAGGGATCAATGTCCTGCTAATTTTACCCTGTGCAATGTGCCATACAATCCCCTTCATGACCTACAGTCTCTTCTGTTACGTAATCTCCAATCGATAACATCATCCCCTGTCTCCTGTTTTTCTTGTAGTCTAACATAAATTTCTCATGTAATTTATACTCCTTATATATCATTTTTTTTCCTCTGTCTGCCACACATATATCCCCTCTACATAATGTTCGCTGCCTGCGATATGTTTTCTTGCCTTCTGTATTCTAAGTCTTCTCTAACATTCCCATGTGCTATAAGGAACCAGTATAATGTACGTTTCGTTTGCGATATGGTCGTATGTATGATATATATTCCATTTTCATACATTCCTTGTCTACCATGCTTTCCCTAGTTCGCTTCTCATCTTTATTTACTGCATGTTTCCCCAGTCAACACATCATGTTCATCTATGTTGCTCTGTCTATGACATATAACACCATCACCCATTGTTCTCCTTTGTCCATCTTCTGTCTGGAATTAGATGTTGCAACCATGATATACTTTACATGCTCTATTGCCTAACATATGTTGTCCATCTGTCAAATGTTCCTCGTTTATCATACCTTCTCTGTCTAGTATATCTCCCCCGTCTACCATATGTTCTCCCAAGTATATGTACCATTTCCCTCGTTTTTCGTGTGTCTCCTCATGCATATATTCTTTCTCCTTGAGCCATATGTTCTTCGTTATATTAAAGTGTATAGTAATGGTTGCAGCATGCCTTATATCTACCACATTTCCACTATTCCTAAACATTTTCTCTTGTCTATATTGTCTCACCCTGTCTACCAAGCGTTTCCTGTCGACTACATGTTTTCTCCGTTTACTACATGTACGTCCATGTATCATGTGTTCCTCCTGTATTATCGCTTCCCTGTCCACCACAGAGAGTCCGCCGATGAGGCTACACACGGTGGGTCGGGAGGAAGGCCTAACGGGGCATTACACGTTAAGTCGCCTGGAGGAGGAGAGTGTCGAGGTGTGGTGCTCGGCTCAGAACGCAGTCGGTGCCCAAGCTGCTCCCTGCAGGTTCACAATCTACACACGAGGTAACACATCTGGCAACACTGCCCTGATGTTGACTCACTGTACACCGACGAGTGAAAGCACTCAACATGTTTACGGTTTGCATGCAGGCAGGCCACCAGGCAGACCCTTCAACTGTAGCATTTATGAGCAGAAAAATATCGAAGTCCACTGCCTGAACTTTATCGTTTGTAATCACAGTTATTTACCGTCCGTGCTTGTAAGTTTACTGTCTGCAAACAGGGTAAATCAAATGGCCGACCCCTGTCCCATTCATGTTTACTATCTACACCTGGGGTAAGTCACGAGGTTACCCTAGGTTTATTGTCAATATAAAAGGTAAGTCACAAGGACGGAAATAAGTCACCAGGTCTCTCTGTATAAGTTTACCCCGTGATACGTCATTAGGTCTCTCCCCAGTATGTCATAAGAGCAGGCTCATTATGCTCTAACTCTACACCCTGCATCACTGTAACGCCAACCCCTGCAAATTCATTTCCCGCTCTTAGGGTGAGTTTATAAACATTGCCTCTGCTTCGCTGTAGGTCATCAGAGATTATCACATCTAAGTCTTATTCCTAGTTGACTTTCTATTGCCCAGCAGGATTCGTATAGTAGCTGCCTCGTAAATTTAACAGCAGATGTGTCATATTTTGCGCTTGTCAATGTAGAAACTTATTTGCTATCTTATAACCTTTCTCCATCAGACTTGCCACGCCAGCTTGGAGCTGTAGCTATTCAATTCTTGTTGTAGCTTAGTTTCTTGGCATAGAATCTTCTGCAAATTTTGATATCTTGTATCTTATTAGCAATGTCATCAATGCGTATTAGAGATAGAAATACGAAAACTGATCCCTGTGTCACACTACTTGGTACGTTTAACCAATCTGAGACTTTGTTACAACCAGTCATCACATTTTCTAAATAACAAAGGAAATTTGAACTGATGACATGACCTGTTTTCGTCTTATCTTAGATGTACATTAGATCATGAAAGAATGAAGCAGATCTTGTCAGACATGATTGATTTTGCCCTAAAACCATAATTTGCGAATTCCGAAGTGAGTCTTCATTCTCTACGTGATTTACAGTATCATCACGAATGATGTTTTACATAATTTACTAACTGTGGACATTAAGATAATTGTGCAGTAAGCTTTGGGCAAGGAATTTTTATATGATATTGTTGTAATATTGGCAAACTTTCAGTCATATGGAACTTTTACAGTTTTCCTTGTCTCTCTCTTATGTTCTCTCATTGTTTTTAGACTAGACTTACCAAGAAGTCGTAATATATTCTTTATTACAATTATTAGTGGTAGTGTATAGTAAATGGTTACAATAACTTGCTGTAGAAAGTTCGTCTCCTGTAGCAAAGTGACTGTACCAACGACATGAGCTGTGTCTTCAGTGGTGGTAAAGTTTGAGATAATTGATATAAAGCTTTGCAAAAATAGTATCGTTTTGGTATTGATTTCTTGACTCCAGACTGTATCTTAGATGATTTTCACCAGTCATAAGGGGAGAAACATCTGTTTTTAGGTATCAAGACTATACAATGGATTGTTCTAATGATTGAATGTATATCTAATGATAATATATGTGTCTTCAGTGAATAGCAACTGTCTAGTAATTTTTCTGTTTACAATGTCTACAGTATGAATTTTGTATTATTCACAAAGTCGAGGGTTTCAAGTTTCTATAGCTATAAATATAGAAAATAGAACACATCTTACTCTCCCAAGCCTTTCTCTTCTTCCTATATTTCCCTCCACTCATCCCTCTCCCTCCTATCCATACCCATTCATTTTATTCACTTCGTCTAATTTTGCATTTTGTGTCTTGTGTAAAACCATACATTCCTTTCGTTCACTGTGTTCTGTACTGATTATGATCACCCACGATATGATCTCATCTTTATCTCTCGTTACGTCTAAGTACTTATCTTCTAAAGATTCAACTCCACGATCTTTTTCACTACGTATTCTGTCTTATATCTTTCCCTTTATTTCATATTTGTTTTTACTTATCGCTGTCTTCCTCACCCGTTCTGGCTGTGATTCTCTCTCTCTCTCTCTCTCTCTCTCTCTCTCTCTCTCTCTCTCTCTCTCTCTCTCTCTCTCTCTCTCTCTCTCTCTCTCTCTCTCTCTCTCTCTCTCTCTCTCTCTCTCTCTATCTATCTTGCCTGTCTTTCCTTACTTCCATTCCTATCAACACCAGCTCTTCCTCAGTCTGTCCTCTCCCCCAATACCAACGACTCCCATATCAACTTTCTCCCCAGTACCAACTCCTCCCCCGTCTGTTCTCTCCCCTGTACCACCTCCTCCCCTGCCTGTTCTCTCCACAGTACCAACTCCTCCCCCGTCTGTTCTCTCCCCAGTACCAACTCCTCCCCTGCCTGTTCTCTCCCCAGTACCAACTCCTCCCCTGCCTGTTCTCTCCCCAGTACCAACTCCTCCCCCGTCTGTTCTCTCCCCTGTACCACCTCCTCCCCTGCCTGTTCTCTTCCCAGTACCACCTCCTCCCTCGTCTGTTCTCTCCCCCACCTCCCATCGCCCTTCTCACCCCCATGTTCGTTCCCAGGTCGTCCGGGCCCCGTCAGCAGCTGCACCGTCAGGAACCACACGGCCTCCGGGTTCATGGTTCACTGTCGCCCTGGACCACTCAGGAGCATGAACACGGAGTACACCTTGCTGGTCTACACTCAGGTCAGTACTCAGGAGCATGAACACGGAGTACACCCTGCTGGTCTACACTCAGGTCAGTCCTCAGGCTACGTGCTCAGGTCAGTGCTTAGGTAAAGTGCTCAGGTCAGTGCTCAGGTAAAGTGCTCAGTTAAAGTGCTCAGGTAAAGTGCTCAGGTCAGTGCTCAGGTAAAGTGCTCAGGTCAGTGCTCAGGTAAAGTGCTCAGGTCAGTGCATAGGTAAAGTGCTCAGGTCAGTGCTCAGGCAACGTGCTCAGGTCAGTGCTCAGGTAAAGTGCTCAGGTCAGTGCTCAGATCAAGTGCTCAGGTCAGTGCTCAGGTAAAGTGCTCAGGTCAGTGCTCAGGTAAAGTGCTCAGGTCAGTGCTCAGGTAAAGTGCTCAGGTCAGTGCTTAGGTAAAGTGCTCAGGTCAGTGCATAGGTAAAGTGCTCAGGTCAGTGCTCAGGCAACGTGCTCAGGTCAGTGCTCAGGCAACGTGCTCAGGTCAGTGCTCAGGTCAGTGCTCAGGTCAAGTGCTCAGGTCAGTGCTCAGGTAAAGTGCTCAGGTCAGTGCTCAGGTAAAGTGCTCAGGTCAGTGCATAGGTAAAGTGCTCAGGTCAGTGCTCAGGCAACGTGCTCAGGTCAGTGCTCAGGTAAAGTGCTCAGGTCAGTGCTCAGATCAAGTGCTCAGGTCAGTGCTCAGGTAAAGTGCTCAGGTCAGTGCTCAGGTAAAGTGCTCAGGTCAGTGCTCAGGTAAAGTGCTCAGGTCAGTGCTTAGGTAAAGTGCTCAGGTCAGTGCATAGGTAAAGTGCTCAGGTCAGTGCTCAGGCAACGTGCTCAGGTCAGTGCTCAGGCAACGTGCTCAGGTCAGTGCTCAGGTCAGTGCTCAGGTCAAGTGCTCAGGTCAGTGCTCAGGTAAAGTGCTCAGGTCAGTGCTCAGGTAAAGTGCTCAGGTCAGTGCTTAGGTAAAGTGCTCAGGTCAGTGCTCAGGCAAAGTGCTCAGGTCAGTGCTCAGGTAAAGTGCTCAGGTCAGTGCTCAGGTAACCTGCTCAGGTCAGTGCTCAGGTAACCTGCTCAGGTCAGTGCTCAGGTAACGTGCTCAGGTCAGTGCTCAGGCAACGTGCTCAGGTCAGTGCTTAGGTAAAGTGCTCAGGTCAGTGCTCAGGTAAAGTGCTCAGGTCAGTACTCATGTAAAGTGCTCAGGTCAGTGCTCAGGTAACCTGCTCAGGTCAGTGCTCAGGTAACCTGCTCAGGTCAGTGCTCAGGTAACCTGCTCAGGTCAGTGCTCAGGCAACGTGCTCAGGCTACGTGCTCAGGTCAGTGCTCAGGTAAAGTGCTCAGGCTTTGTGCTCAGGCAACGTGCTCAGGCTACGTGCTCAGGTCAATGCTCAGGTATCCTGCTCAGGTCAGTGCTCAGGTAACGTACTCAGGTCAGTGCTCAGGTAACCTACTCAGGTCAGTGCTCAGGTCAGTGCTCAGGTAACGTACTCAGGTCAGTGCTCAGGTAACCTACTCAGGTCAGTGCTCAGGTTAGTGCTCAGGTAACCTGCTCAGGTCAGTGCTCAGGTATCCTGCTCAGGTCAGTGCTCAGGTAACGTACTCAGGTCAGTGCGCAGGTAACCTACTCAGGTCATTGCTCAGGTCAGTGCTCAGGTAACCTGCTCAGGTCAGTGCTCAGGTAACGTGCTCAGGTCAGTGCTCAGGTATCCTGCTCAGGTCAGTGCTCAGGTAACGTACTCAGGTCAGTGCTCAGGTAACCTACTCAGGTCATTGCTCAGGTCATTGCTCAGGTCATTGCTCAGGTCAGTGCTCAGGCATCGTGCTCAGTAAAGCCGGAGTCTTAGCCCCACCTGCCCTGTAGTGATGAGTACAGCTGTACAGTAATGAATAACAGACGATACATGTGAGTGTCTCATGATAGTGAGAACTGATGTGTATTAATGGAATGTGATGAGTACTGGTGAGTGATGATGTATATTTTGGTCGGATATGGTGAGTACTGATGTTTATTGGTGGAATAAGTTGAGTACTGGTGAGTGATGATGTGTATTTTGGTGGGAAATAGTGTGTGTTGGTGAGTGATGATGTATATTGGTAGGATATGGTGTGTATTGGTATGTATTGGTGGAATAAGTTGAGTACTGGTGAGTGATGATGTGTATTGGTGGGATATGGTGAGTACTGGTGAGTGATGATGTATATTGGTGGGATATGGTGAGTACTGGTGAATAATGATAATATTTGTGTGTTTTGGTAGGCAGTGGTTAGTAATGATGTGTATTGGAGGATTATGTTGAGTACTGGTGAGTGATGGTGTATACTGGTATGTTTTGGTGGGTAATGGTGAGTTCGTATGCATCTTGGTGGGGTCTGGTGAGTACTGGTGTTTGATGAAGCATATTGGCGGGTTCTGGGAAGAGGAGCAGAGGGCTAGTCTATTACTGTTTGCTGATGACACGGTGCTGGTGGGAGATTCGAGTCAGAAACTGCAGAAGCTGGGGTTATACAGTAGGTTTAGCTGCCAGTGGACCAAAATGGGGCTTGTGAAGCAGCTTGGGGTAGCTCAGAAAAACCTTTTTGGGTGTGGCTGTGGATAGAGAGGGGTTGTGGGTTCGATGTGCTGCACATGACAGCTGGAGAGTGGATGTGAGCGGGTCAGACCTTTTCTTCTGGTGTTTCCGCACTACTTCGCTGATACGGGAAACGACGAACTAGTACAAAAACAACGAAAAAAAAAAAAAGAACGAGGTTAATTAGAGCAAACGAGCAGTGCAGCTAACTCCTTCAGCTACAGACATTTTCAATTAAAATATCTGAAATCTTTTCACTCTTGTTTGAAAGAAAAACTCGTTAACCATTTTGCTGTTAGGAACACTTTTTATTTTCCCTGAAATATCAGTACATAGACACTTGCGAGAACATTGTGGCTGCCATTATGATGAATGTGACACAAATGAGATATTAAAACGATTACTAGAGTTAATAACTCTTATGTCAAAGAGGGTCGTTGTAAATAATTCTACAAGAACTAGCTACTATTGCCTTTAAGGACTGAATAATTTGTTAATAGTAGAATATATGAACAAACTGAATCTGTAATTATGGAAAATGTAATGTAATCTGCTTGGAAGAAGCTTCTATATAATTCAAACGTTGAAGGTTAGGATGAATTCAATGTAATTTGTACCCATTATTTCATTGTGTGTGACTGCATTTTTCGTTGTTCGTGCACTCTTGCCTCTCCCGCCTCTGTGAAGCAGCATCAGGACTTGAAACCAAGAGGAAATAAAAAAGGCCTCACTTTTTCCCCGGGTCTGAGTTCTTGGTGCTCTGGATGGTTGTTTGAAGTTCCGGCAGGTCAATTGCCATTGAGAGAGTTGTTTTGGTACGCTCTCCACGCCTCTCTCTTTCCGTATATATATATATATATATATATATATATATATATATATATATATATATATATATATATATATATATATATATATATTTCCTATGAGTCCACGGGGAAAATGAAACACGAAAAGTTCCCAAGTGCACTTTCATGTAATAATCACATCATCAGGGGAGACACAAGAGAGAAATATAACAGTCAGTTGATATACATCGAAGAGACGAAGCTAGGACGCCATTTGATAAACATGTGATCTATCACATGTTTACCAAATGGCGTCATATATATATATATATATATATATATATATATATATATATATATATATATATATATATATATATATATATATATTCTTTCAAACCATTCGCCATTTCCCGCGTTAGCGAGGTAGCGCCAAGAACAGAGGACTGGGCCTTTTTTGGAATATCCTCACCTGGCCCCCTCTGTTCCCTCCCTTGGAAAATTAAAAAAAAAAACGAGAGGGGAGGATTTCCAGCCCCCCGCTCCCTCCCCTTTTAGTCGCCTTCTACGACACGCAGGGAATACGTGGGAAGTATTCTTAATCCCCTATCCCATATATATATATATATATATATATATATATATATATATATATATATATATATATATATATGAAACGGTATTAAAGAGTATCACAGCATCAGCTTCCATCATATCTGACATTCATTCTTCTTTATTTCTGAGACAATTACCAATGTACATTTCCTCGTCGTCTTGAGTGTTCCTGATGTGTCAGGTTTGGTAATATTGTCTTAGTGACTCCAGGTTGGCAGTACCTGCTGGCCACACCACCACGCAATACGCTGGCGACATTCCCGAGCCAATATATCAGGTGGTAACATCATCATTGCCACAGTGGATGACACAGATAGCTCTTCTCAGGTTACAAAGCACCTTGCTTCATTACTGCCTCTGTCATATAATTCTCCAGTTGGCCATTAATATTTCCTGCCTGTGACAGTGGCTGATGACCGGGTCAGTGTTCGGTGTCAGTGAGTTGTGGAGGTGAAAGGTCACGAAGCAGTGGCATTGTCACTCAGCGTCGGTAGGTTCACTCAGCAGTGCAGCAGTGACTGAGGCTCGGTAGGATCACTAGGCAGTGCTACAGTGACTAAGGGTCAGCAGGGTCACTAGTTCTAGTGCTACAGTGACTGAGTGGTATCAGGTGGTACCATATGGGGACTTTAGGCTCATAAACTGATCCTCATAATGTAACGGTGACATGGTTGATAGTTTTAACCCGGCGATGTGACAGTGACTTTGTTCACCATAACACCGAAGCTGTGACACGAACTTTGTAAGAGCAGCTAGATGGTGTTGGTCAAATTTGGGGTTCATACTGTGATTAACTACTTACAGGGAGACTTTGTGTTTATAGAATTAAACTAATCATTGCCTCTGGGACTATGGTCTTTGGATAACCACGAGGGAGTGACACAGTTTGTGGAGAAGGATAACGTGAGGGAAATATGCTATAACTGTTGTCCTTTCTGATCGCCAGAAGCAGGACCCGAGCCGTGGTGGTAGTGAGGAGAGAGGCGGTGGCAGCAGAGGTGGTCAACACAAACAGCAGGGAGGTAAAGTGGTCCACAGCCTGGGCCAGCTGGTCAGAAACCTCACAACCACATCGCCATTTTTTGTGTAAGTTTTTTTCTCCATTTATCTCTATTTGTCAGCCTATGATTTATCTGCCCATTTACCTGTTACATGGTCATTTAATATATCTGTTAACTAAATTGCTAATCCATAAATGCCCAGGAAGATAATCCATATAACCTAACCCCTATTGATCGTCTGTCCTCAGATATCAAAACAACCGGGACGATTTCCACTTCTGGCTCCAGCAGATATAGTCTTGTCATTCCTTTATACTTTTCTGTTTCACTTCTTCTTCCATTCTTCCTCCCCTGCCATATATTTCTCATTTCATTGCTGGTAATTATGTCATATGATGGATCATGTGTTCACCTGGAAAGCTGTCTCTTCTTTCTGTAAAAGTGTCGCATCATCAACTCTTGTAACCCCATCATATTGTCTCGTACAAGTCACTTGAGCGAACACCGTTGGCTTGCCTCAGTGTTCCACAGTCGTCTTACGGAACACTGTGTTACTTCCGCCTGTAGTCCACTATCACTGTCCTCATCACCATTCATAGGAAGACTGAGTATACCTTCCACGGGGCATTTATAACCATCACGGTAACTTGGCCACAGTGGCGTTAACCTAGTTTATCTGTGGTTCGTCGTCTGGATCGCGTGTCAAAATTTTGACATTTCTTTCACAAGATAACACTGTCAAGTTGATCTAATTCATACACACAGAAGTTGTTCTGATAATATCTTGTAGTTGACCGACCTTTCCTCAAACCAGAGCTCATGTAGAGCTGTATCTTCCTTGTACATTGAATCTAGAAATCATTTTCATCTCTGCCTCAACTCTCACATTTGGCAGTACCTGCTCTCCCAATACAGCTAATCTTGCTTCTTCGCCTCACCGGCAGCGAGAGGCGGGATTATTAGATTATGTACTATTGACAGGCGAGCAAAGGAGAGACTTATAGATGTGAATGTCGTGAGAGGGGTAGCTGGTGGGATGCCTGATCACTTCTTAGTGCAGATGCGTGTGAAAGTTTGTATTGGTTTGAGTGAAAGAGAAGACGTGGGTGGCAAAGGGTAGTGAATGTGAGTGTGCATGATAAAAAGGCGTGTATGTGGGGGTATGTCAGGAGAGGCTGGATGAAGATGGGGAGAGGACGAAGAATGAAAGAGATTTTCGTAAATAGTTTAGTGCTTGTATCTGTAGGTGGCAAGCATAAGCTGGGATGAGAGAGTGTGAGAATGGAGTTGAATGAAAATGGAGGGAGAGGGGGGGTGGAGTTGAGTCGTTTGTAAAAGGGAAAAAGAGAGTTGTATGGGTGTATGCGCAGAGAAAGGGCAAGAGAGAGTAGGAGGTGTACAAGGGAAAGTGTTTAGAGGTCGGAAGGTATAGGTTCTGGAAAGAGTGCAAGTGAGAACCTGGCTGAGAAAGTATTGATAAACTTAAGGAAAAACATTCAAATGATCTGGAAGGAGGAGAACAGTGTGAGGAGAACAAGAGAATATTTGAGAGCGTCAGTGCTGTGAGAAGATATGTAAGTGTTAACATGGGAAGAAGAGGAAACGATGGGATGAGGCGAGTATCTTCGACAACTTCTGAATGTGTTCTATTGTATAGTGGCACATGATTGGTAGGTCAGACGTGGAAGTGTGTGTGGACAGGAGTCTCGGTGTACGTGGAAGTGTGTGTGGACAGGAGTCTCGGTGTAGAGTATGGTAGAAAGCGGAGAGTCGGTGAAAGCCTTGTGTCATATGAAGTGTGACAAAGTAACCGGAGTGAATGGGATGACATTTGAAGCTTCTCAAGAAAGATTATAAGGGTGTTGTTTACTGGTTATTCAGGATATTCAGTTTATGTATGGCTCAAGGTGAGGTGGCTGAGGACAGGTGAAGCATCTGTAGAGTGTCATTATATAAAGGCAAGGGGAACAAGAGTGGATGCTCGAATAACAGAGGTATAAGTCTGTTGAGTGTTGTATGGTAAGGTGTATATGGTAGAGTGGTGGATGAAGGGGGGTGGCATTCATAAAGCTTTAGACTGGGAGGATCATGTTGGCTTTAGATGGAGCAGAGGAAGTGTGGGCCAGGTGTTTGCTCTGGTGATCTTGAGTTAGAATTATTTAGAAGAAAGTAGATATATATATGAAGTAATTTTGAATCTGAAGAAGGCGCCTGATAAGACTGAAGAGATGCCTTGTGACGGTGCTATGAATCAATCGATGAATCTTTGACTTGGGAGAAAGCTGCTGGAAGCAATGAGGAGATTTTCATCGAGATTGTAGGGCGCGTGTGGGCGAGTAGGAAGGAAGGATTGTGAGTGATTTCAGGTGAAGGTGGGTCTGCACCAAGGGTGCCTGATATCCCTATGGCCGTTTAATCTGTTTATGGATGGGATGATAAGGGAGGTAAACATTTACGAGGGCTGTGGAAAGAGGGTGTGGGTTTACAGTAAGCTGAGAGTGCGGGGGAAGGGAGGTACTCTCAGGAGGTGAGTCAGCTGCTGTTTGTGGATGCCACCAGTGAGAATTTGACAAGCTGTTGCCAGGGAGAGAGAGAGAGGGGGGGGGGTGAGAGAAGTTGGGAGTTAAGATGGATAGAATTAAGGTTTCGAGGCTTGGCAGGGTCAGAAAGAGGTTGGTATGGATGCGAGTTTGCGTGGAGAGACCCCGAAGGAAAAGGAGTGTTTTAGATATCTGAAAATGTACGTGTTAGTGGATGGAACAGTGGGAGGTAAAGTGAACGGTAAGTAGGATGAAGAGAAAGATCCTTGGGTCGTTGAGGTGTATATGGAAAATGAAGTGACTGTGTGAGAGGGCAAAAATAGTTATGTTTGATGGTATAGTTATTAAAACGATGATGAACTGGTGCAAGTCAGAAGTCCAAATTATATTAGAACGGAAGGGTTTGATGTGGTGGAATTAAAATGCTTAAAGACACTATGTAGCGTGAGGAGGACTGATCCTGAAATAAATGAGTGTAAGACTCGCATGAGGCGGTAAGCTTTGTATGAGGGAGAATTTAAGAGTGCGTTGAAATAGTTTACACATATGGAGAGGATGAGTGAAGAGATGCTGATGAAGGGGATGTATTTGTGCGGAGTTGAGAGATTAGGGGGTGAGGGAATACTGATGGGGGGATAGAAGGAGAGAGTGAAATAGACTTTGAGTTATCGAGGTCTGAACACAAAGGAGGGTCAGACGTATATATCGGATAGAACGAGTCAGAGCGATGTGGTATACAAGGACCGACGTGCTGTCAGGGAGCTGAACCAGGACATAGGAAGTTGTTATGGGAAAGCATGGAAAGGTCTGTCGAGCTTGGCTATGAACAGGGGCCTCTGGTGTCCGTATTATAAACGAGATGGAGAATCATCATGTGTTTTAGACCTTACCTTGCTATGTAGGCATATATATTTTATCAATTTTATATTTATTATACTTAGTCGCTGTCTCGCGCGTTAGCGAGATAGCGCAAGGAAACAGACAGAAAGAATGGCCCAACCCACCCACATACACATGTATATACATAAGCGAATACATATACATACTTATACCTTTCAACGTATACTTACATATAATTATACAGACATATACATATGTACACATGTACATATTCATTCTTGCTGCCTTCATCCATTTCCGTTGCCACCCCTCCTTACATGAAATGGCAACCTCTCCCTACGCGCGCGCGCGATGTAGCGCTAGGAAAGGACAACAAAGGCCACAGTCGTTCACACTCAGTCTCTAACTGTCATGTGTAATGCACCGAAACCACAGCTCCTTATCCACATCCAGGCCCCACAAAACTTTCCTTGGTTTACCCCTGCCGCATCACATGCCCTGGTTCAATCCATTGACAGCACGTTGATCCCGGCATACCACATTGTTCCAATTCACTCTATTCCTTGCACGCCTTTCACCCTCCTGTATGTTCAGGCCCTGATCGCTAAAAATCTTTTTTTCTCCATCCTTCCACCTCCAATTTGGTCTCCCACTTCTCCTCGTTTCCTCCACATCTGACACACATATCCTCTTTTTCAATCTTTCCTCACTCATTCTCTCCGTGTGACCAAACCATTTCAATGCACCATCTTCTGCTCTCTCAACCACACTTTTTATTACCACACATCTCTCTTACCCTTTCATTACTTACTCGATCAAATCACCTCACACCACATATTATCCTCAAACATCTCATTTCCAACACATCCACCCTCCTCTGCACAACCCTATCTACAGCACATGCCTCGCAACCATATAACATTATTGGATACATACCCATTTTTGCTTTCCGAGATAACGTTCTCGCCTTCCACACATTCTTCAACGCTCCTAGAACCTTCGCCCCCTCCCCCATCCTGTGACTCACTTCCGCTTCCATGGTTCGATCAGCTGCTAAATCCAGTCCCTGATATTTAAAACACTTCACTTCCTCCAGTTTTTCTCCGTTCAAGTTTACCTCCCAACTTGTCACTCACCCCTACTGAACCTAATAATCTTGCTCTTATTCACAATTACTCAGTCACCAACTTTTGCAGTTTCTCACCCGAATCGGCCACCAGCGCTGTATCGTCAGCGAACAACCGACTCAATTCCCAAGCCCTCTCATCCAGAACAGACTGCATACTTGCCCCTCTCTCCAAAACTCTTGCATTCACCTCCCTAACAACCCCATCCATTAACAAATTAAACAACCATAGAGACATCACATACCCCTGCCGCAAACCAACATTCACTAGGAACCAATCACTTTCCTCTCTTCCCACTTGTACACATGCCTTACATCCTTGATAAACACACTCACTGCTTCTAGCAACTTACCTCCCACTCCATATACTCTTAATACCCTCCACAGAGCATCTCTGTCAACTCTATCATATGCCTTCTCCAGATCCATAAATGCTACATGCAGATCCATCTGTTTTTCTAAGTATTTCTCACATACATTCTTCAAAGCAAACACCTGATCCACACACCCTTTACCACTTCTGAAACCACACTGCTCTTCCATTGGCGCCACCTCCCTAACGTGAGAAACGGCGATCATTTACAGTCCTCTGACAGTACGTCGACTCCAGTATACCACATCTTTCCAATTCACTCTATCCCGTGCACGCCTTTCACCCTCCTGCGTGTTCACAACCCGATCGCTCAAAATCTTTTTCACTACTTTCTTCCAACTCCAATTTGGTATCCCGGTTCTCCCTCTTCCCTCCACCTCTGACACATATTTCCTCTTTGTCAACCTTTCCTCGTTCATTCTCTCCATTTGTCAAGGCCATTTCAGCTCACACTCTTCTGTTCTCTCCATATATTCTGCTAACCACGAGGAAAAATATAACTCAAAAAGTTCCTAACACTTTCGTGTAATATCATCTTCATCAGGGAGAATTTGCGAACGAAAATTCAGTGCACTGCTGGTCACGGGAAACGTGTTTCCGGCCCATATGTCTGTGTACTGCTGATGTATATGGACAAGGGATAATGTATTTACGGCCCACATGTCTGGCCTGTGGTAGAGCGTCGGGCACACCGCACCTGTTAAATAATTTGTCACGAACGGTCAAACTAAATTAACCTATTTACAAAATTTGCCTTCGACAAAACTATCAGTCTTGCAAGTCTTTATATGATTAATAAGAGAATATTTAACGATTATTGATCAGACTTACAAGATTCAACTGACGAATTTATCGTCCAGTTATTATTTCTATCGTGTACAAACAAGGCACTGGGAGCCAGCCCTGTCATCAAACAACAGTTATGTTGTTCAGTTCTGCTAGAAGGATTCCTCTCAATCTCTCCTGTATAAGAGATATTCAAATGTTTGCCATGGATTCAGAACACACAGCCATCTGTATTTTTCTAGCGAGTTTTTGACGAGAATATTCATAACAGTATTGCTATTGCTGAAGGCTTCATCTACATTTTAGGATCTGAACAAAGAAGAGAGTTCACTAAAGCAAGAAACTCCTTGTGAAGGTTGCAATAGGGATTAAGTGGAATACGTATGGTCGACTATGGATATATAGAGGTTTTCAAGCCCAAACCAGTGCATCCTCCTCATGCAAAGACAAAACTATTAAATTAGTTGAATATAATCTTTTTCGGAGTCGAGCCATCCATAGTTAATCGAAGAACTCTATACATTTCAATTAGTCAACACAGATGGATTGAATGAACCTTCATAAATGCCCTATAGACTATTTTCTGCTGTTTTAATTTCTTACAAGTGCTGTGAGGACATTGTTGCATGTTCTTAACATCACAGTGAAGAAAATGTTTTTAACAATTTTGGTACACACGTGAATGTTGTAAATTTATTTTATTTGATCTAAACTGGAGAAAACTGGGCACCAGGTTTTGTGCATAGTATGAATTAAAAAACGTCATGTATTTCGTTGTTTGGGGTTCAAAACGTTCATCGGTGCTGTACAGTGCCAACACTGGTCATCCCCTATCGCTGGGTAATGATATACGACTTAGGCTTGTTGTGTGGATGGAACAGGCTTGTTGTGTGGATGGAACAGGCTTGTTGTGTGGATGGAACAGGCTTGTTGTGTGGATGGAACAGGCTTGTTGCGTGAAGGGAGCAGCCGTATATAATGAAAAGGAAAAGTTGGATGTATATACACAATATCTTGCAAAAAATCTTAATACTTGATATGTAGGACACACTAATAAGGATCTGTCTGCCAGACTTTAACAACATAAATATAGTGTAAGGACAGTAAAAGGGTCCAGAGCATTGTTTATATATGTTAGACATGATAACAAAAAAGGCTGTAAGGACAAATTTGTAATTACTTTTTTTTTTTTTTTTTTTTGCTTTGTCGCTGTCTCCCGCGTTTGCGAGGTAGCGCAAGGAAACAGACGAAAGAAATGGCCCAACCCACCCCCTTACACATGTATATACATACGTCCACGCACGCAAATATACATACCTACACAGCTTTCCATGGTTTACCCAAGACGCTTCACATGCCTTGATTCAATCCACTGACAGCACGTCAACCCCGGTATACCACATCGCTCCAATTCACTCTATTCCTTGCCCTCCTTTCACCCTCCTGCATGTTCAGGCCCCGATCACACAAAATCTTTTTCACTCCATCTTTCCACCTCCAATTTGGTCTCCCTCTTCTCCTCGTTCCCTCCACCTCCGACACATATATCCTCTTGGTCAATCTTTCCTCACTCATTCTCTCCATGTGCCCAAACCATTTCAAAACACCCTCTTCTGCTCTCTCAACCACGCTCTTTTTATTTCCACACATCTCTCTTACCCTTACGTTACTTACTCGATCAAACCACCTCACACCACACATTGTCCTCAAACATCTCATTTCCAGCACATCCATCCTCCTGCGCACAACTCTATCCATAGCCCACGCCTCGCAACCATACAACATTGTTGGAACCACTATTCCTTCAAACATACCCATTTTTGCTTTCCGAGATAATGTTCTCGACTTCCGCACATTCTTCAAGGCTCCCAGAATTTTCGCCCCCTCCCCCACCCTATGATCCACTTCCGCTTCCATGGTTCCATCCGCTGCCAGATCCACTCCCAGATATCTAAAACACTTCACTTCCTCCAGTTTTTCTCCATTCAAACTCACCTCCCAATTGACTTGACCCTCAACCCTACTGTACCTAATAACCTTGCTCTTATTCACATTTACTCTTAACTTTATGATGAGAAATATTATTGAATCTTCTCTTCCTAAACATACAGACACACACGCACAACATGAATGTTAGCGATGTACTGTATAAACTGGCTGGGTTTATCGTGGACAGGATGTGTGTATACCTTCACATGTTCTGACCGACGAACAAGTCTATGACAAGGCTGTTCGTCTGACTCCAGTTGTCAAACAACACACAACGCCGGGAGCCATACCTCATCCTCCATATATACTGCCTTCGCTGTTTCCTGACACATTAATACTTTCCCCTGAAGATGTGTATTCAACAGAATCGCTCAGGATATTTCATGTTCAATATTTCCTCATGGTTATCATACATGCATATATATATATATATTTTTTTTTTTTTTTTTCATACTTTGTCGCTGTCTCCCGCGTTTGCGAGGTAGCGCAAGGAAACAGACGAAAGAAATGCACCCCCCCCCCATACACATGTACATACGTCCACACACGCAAATATACATACCTACACAGCCTTCCATGGTTTACCCCAGACGCTTCACATGCCTTGATTCAATCCACTGACAGCACGTCAACCCCTGTATACCACATCGCTCCAATTCACTCTATTCCTTGCCCTCCTTTCACCCTCCTGCATGTTCAGGCCCCGATCACACAAAATCTTTTTCACTCCATCTTTCCACCTCCAATTTGGTCTCCCTCTTCTCCTCGTTCCCTCCACCTCCGACACATATATCCTCTTGGTCAATCTTTCCTCACTCATTCTCTCCATGTGCCCAAACCATTTCAAAACACCCTCTTCTGCTCTCTCAACCACGCTCTTTTTATTTCCACACATCTCTCTTACCCTTACGTTACTTACTCGATCAAACCACCTCACACCACACATTGTCCTCAAACATCTCATTTCCAGCACATCCATCCTCCTGCGCACAACTCTATCCATAGCCCACGCCTCGCAACCATACAACATTGTTGGAACCACTATTCCTTCAAACATACCCATTTTTGCTTTCCGAGATAATGTTCTCGACTTCCACACATTTTTCAAGGCTCCCAAAATTTTCGCCCCCTCCCCCACCCTATGATCCACTTCCGCTTCCATGGTTCCATCCGCTGACAGATCCACTCCCAGATATCTAAAACACTTCACTTCCTCCAGTTTTTCTCCATTCAAACTCACCTCCCAATTGACTTGACCCTCACCCCTACTGTACCTAATAACCTTGCTCTTATTCACATTTACTCTTAACTTTCTTCTTCCACACACTTTACCAAACTCAGTCACCAGCTTCTGCAGTTTCTCACATGAATCAGCCACCAGTGCTGTATCATCAGCGAACAACAACTGACTCACTTCCCAAGCTCTCTCATCCCCAACAGACTTCATACTTGCCCCTCTTTCCAGGACTCTTGCATTTACCTCCCTAACAACCCCATCCATAAACAAATTAAACAACCATATATATATATATATATATATATATATATATATATATATATTCCTATGGGTCCACGGGGAAAGATGAAACACGATAAGTTCCCAAGTGCACTTTTGTATACTAATCACATCATCAGGGGAGACAAAAGAGAGAAATAAATGTCAGTTGATATACATTCGTTTACCAAATTGCGTCCTAGCTTCGTCTCTTTGATGTATATCAACTAACTTATATTTCTCTCTCCTGTCTCCCCTGATGACGTGATTATTACACGAAAGTGCACTTGGGAACTTATCATGTTTCATTTTTCCCCGTGGACTCATAGGAATATCTTGATCACGCGCAAAATTGTGATCCTTTCCAATATATATATATGGAGTGAAAAAGATTTTGAGTGATCGGGGCCTGAACATGCAGGAGGGTAAAAGGCGTGCAAGGAATAGAGTGAATGGGAACGATGTGGTATACCGGGGTCGACGTACTGTCAATGGATTGAACCAGGGCATGTGAAGCGTCTGGGGTAAACCATGGAAAGTTCTGTGGGGCCTGGATATGGAAAGGGAGCTGTGGTTTCGGTGCATTGTTACATGACAGCTAGAGTCTGAGTGTGAACGAATGTGGCCTTTGTTGTCGTTTCCTAGCGCTACCTCGCACACATGAGGGGGGAGGGGGTTGTTATTCCATGTGTGGCGGGGTGGCGATGGGAATGAATAAAGGCAGACAGTATGAATTATGTACATGTGTATATATGTATATGTCTGTGTGTGTATATATATGTATACATTGAGATGTATAGGTATGTATATTTGCGTGTGTGGACTTGTATGTATATACATGTGCATGTGGGTGGGTTAGGCCATTCTTTCGTCTGTTTCCTTGCGCTACCTCGCTAACGCGGGAGACAGCGACAAAGCAAAATAAATAAAAATAAATAATATTTTCATACTATTCGCCATTTCTCGCGTTAGCGAAGTAGCGTTAAGAACAAAGGACTGAGCCTTTAAGTGAATATCCTCACTTGGCCCCCTTCTCTGTTCTTTCTTTAGGAAAACGCAGGGAATACGTGGGAAGTATTCTTTCTTCCCTATCCCCGGGGATAAGTGTATATATATATATATATATATATATATATATATATATATATATATATATATACAACGTATATATATATATATATATATATATATATATATATATATATATATATATATATATATATATATAGATATATGTATACATATATACACATGTACATAATTCATACTTGTTGCCTTTATTCATTCCCGTCGCCACCCCGCCACACATAAAATGACAACCCCCTCCCCCCTCATGCGCGCGAGGTAGCGATAGGAAAACACAACAAAGGCCACATTCGTTCACACTCAGTCTCTAGCTGTCTTGTATAATGCACCGAAACCACAGCTCCCTTTCCACATCCAGGTCCCACAAAACTTTCCATAGTTTACCCCAGACGCTTCACATGCCGTGGTTCAATCCATTGAAAACAAGTCGACCCCGGTATACCATATCGTTCCAGTTCACTCTATTCCTTGCACGCCTTTCACCCTCCTGCATGTTCAGGCCCCGATCGCTCAAGATCTTTTTCACTTCATCTTTCCACCTCCAATTTGGTCTCCCACTTCTCGTTCCCTCCACCTCTGACACATATATCCTCTTTGTCAGTCTTTCCTTACTCTTTCTCTCCATGTGACCAAACCATTTCAAAACACCCTCTTCTGCTCTCTCAACCAGACTCTTTTTATTACCACACATCTTTCTTACCCTTTCATTACTTACTCGATCAAACCACCTCACAACACATATTGTCCTCAAACATCTCATTTCCAACACATCCACCCTCCTCCGCACAACTCCATAGCCCACGCCTCTCAACTATATATCATTGTTGTAACCACTATTCCTTCAAGCATACCCATTTTTGCTTCCCGAGATAATGTTCTCGCCTTCCACACATTTTCCAATGCTGCCAGAAACCTCGCAACCTACCCCATCCTGTGACTCACTTCCGCTTCCAAATCCACTCCCAGATATCTAAAACACTTCACCTTCTCCAGTTTTTCTCCATTCAAACTTACCTCCCAATTGACTTATCCCTCAAAGTAAATCCTTTCCCCCTTCCTCATCACCTACTGTACCTAATAACCTTGCTCTTATTCACATTTACTCTCAGCTTTCTTCTTTCACACTCTTTACCAAACCCAGTCACCAACATCAGCAGTTTCTCACCCTAATTAGGCACCAGCGCTGTATCATCAGCGAACAACAAGTGACTCACTTCCGAAGCTCTCTCATCCACAACAGACTGCATGCTTGCCCCTCTCTCCAAAACTCTTGCATTCACCTCCCTAACAACCCCATCCATAAACAAATTAAACAACCATGGAGACATCCCACACCCCTGCCGCAAACCTACATTCACTGAGAACCAATCACTTTCCTCTCTTCCTACTCATACACATATCTTACATCCTCGATAAAAACTTCACTGCTTCTAACAACTTGCCTCCTACACCGTATATTCTTAATACCTTCCACAGAGCATCTCTATCGACTATATCATATAACTTCTCAAGATCCATAAATGCTACATACAAATCCATTTGCTTTTCTGAGTATTTCTCACATGCAGTCTTCAAAGCAAAAACCTGATCCACACATTCTCTATCACTTCTGAAACCACACTGCTCTTCCCCAGTCTGATGCTCTGTACATGCCTTCACCCTCTCAATCAATACCCTACCTTATAATTTCCCAGGAATACTCAACAAACTTATACCTCTGTAATTTGAGCACTCACCTTTATCCCCTTTGCCTTTGTACAAGGGCACTATGCATGCATTCCGCCAATCCTCAGGCACCTCACCATAAGTCATGCATACATTAAATCTCCTTACCAACCAGTCAACAACACAGTCACCTTTTTTGATAAATTCAACTGCAATACCACCCAAATCCGCTGCCTTGCCGGCTTTCATCTTCCTCAAAGCTATTACTACCTCTCCTCTGTTTACCAAATCATTCTCCCTAACCCTCTCACTTCGCACACCACCCAGACCAAAACACCCTATATCTGCCACTCTGTCATCGAACACATTCAACATACCTTCAAAATACTCACTCCATCTCCTTCTCACATCACCACTACTTGTTATCATCCTATTAGCCCCCTTCACCGATGTTCTCATTTGTTCTCCTGTCTTACGCACTTTATTTAACTCCTTCCAAAACATATTTTTACTCCCCCTAAAATTAAATCAGGAGAAGTGGGAGACCAAATTGCAGTGGAAAGATGGAGTGAAAAAGATTTTGATCGATCGGGGCTTTAACATGCAGGAGGGTGAAAGGCGTGCAAGGAATAAAGTGAATTGGAACGATGTGGTATACCAGGGTCGACGTGCTGTCAATTGATTGAACCAGGGCATGTGAAGCGTCTGGGCTAAACCATGGAAAGTTCTGTGGGGTCTGGATGTGGAAAGGGAGTTGTGGTTTCGGTGCATTATACATAACAGCTCGAGACTGAGTGTGAACGAATCTGGCCTTTGTTGTCTTTTCCTAGCGCTACCTTCCGCGCATGCGGGGGGGAGGGGTTGTCATTTCATGTGTGGCGGGGTGGCGACGGGAATGAATAAAGGCAGCAAGTATGAATTATGTGCATGTGTATATATGTATATGTCTGTGTATATATATATATATATATATATAAATTATATGGTAAATTATATGGGAGGGTATTGATTGAGAGGGTGAAGGCATGTACAGAGCATCAGATTGGGGAAGAGCAGTGCGGTTTCAGAAGTGGTAGAGGATGTGTGGATCAGGTGTTTGCTTTGAAGAATGTATGTGAGAAATACTTAGAAAAGCAAATGGATTTGTATGTAGCATTTATGGATCTGGAGAAGGCATATGATAGAGTTGATAGAGATGCTCTGTGGAAGGTATTAAGAATATATGGTGTGGGAGGCAAGTTGTTAGAAGCAGTGAAAAGTTTTTATCGAGGATGTAAGGCATGTGTACGTGTAGGAAGAGAGGAAAGTGATTGGTTCTCAGTGAATGTAGGTTTGCGGCAGGGGTGTGTGATGTCTCCATGGTTGTTTAATTTGTTTATGGATGGGGTTGTTAGGGAGGTAAATGCAAGAGTCTTGGAAAGAGGGGCAAGTATGAAGTCTGTTGGGGATGAGAGAGCTTGGGAAGTGAGTCAGTTGTTGTTCGCTGATGATACAGCGCTGGTGGCTGATTCATGTGAGAAACTGCAGAAGCTGGTGACTGAGTTTGGTAAAGTGTGTGGAAGAAGAAAGTTAAGAGTAAATGTGAATAAGAGCAAGGTTATTAGGTACAGTAGGGTTGAGGGTCAAGTCAATTGGGAGGTGAGTTTGAATGGAGAAAAACTGGAGGAAGTGAAGTGTTTTAGATATCTGGGAGTGGATCTGTCAGCGGATGGAACCATGGAAGCGGAAGTGGATCATAGGGTGGGGGAGGGGGCGAAAATTTTGGGAGCCTTGAAAAATGTGTGGAAGTCGAGAACATTATCTCGGAAAGCAAAAATGGGTATGTTTGAGGGAATGGTGGTTCCAACAATGTTGTATGGTTGCGAGGCGTGGGCTATGGATAGAGTTGTGCGCAGGAGGATGGATGTGCTGGAAATGAGATGTTTGAGGACAATGTGTGGTGTGAGGTGGTTTGATCGAGTAAGTAACGTAAGGGTAAGAGAGATGTGTGGAAATAAAAAGAGCGTGGTTGAGAGAGCAGAAGAGGGTGTTTTGAAATGGTTTGGGCACATGGAGAGAATGAGTGAGGAAAGATTGACCAAGAGGATATATGTGTCGGAGGTGGAGGGAACGAGGAGAAGAGGGAGACCAAATTGGAGGTGGAAAGATGGAGTGAAAAAGATTTTGTGTGATCGGGGCCTGAACATGCAGGAGGGTGAAAGGAGGGCAAGGAATAGAGTGAATTGGAGCGATGTGGTATACAGGGGTTGACGTGCTGTCAGTGGATTGAATCAAGGCATGTGAAGCGTCTGGGGTAAACCATGGAAAGCTGTGTAGGTATGTATATTTGCGTGTGTGGACGTGTGTATGTACATGTGTATGGGGGGGGGGGGGGGCCATTTCTTTCGTCTGTTTCCTTGCGCTACCTCGCAAACGCGGGAGACAGCGACAAAGTATAAAAAAAAAAAAAAAAAAAAAAAAAAAAAAATATATATATATATATATATATATATATATATATATATATATATATATATATATATATATATATATATATATATATATATATATATATGTCATCAAACACATTCAACAAACCTTCAAAATACTCACTCCATCTCCTTCTCACATCACCACTACTTGTTATCACCTCCCCATTAGCGCCCTTCCCTGAAGTTCCCATTTACTCCCTTGTCTTACGCACTTTATTTACCTCCTTCCAGAACATCTTTTTATTCTCCCTAAAATTTAATGATACTCTCTCACCCCAACTCTCATTTGCCCTCTTTTTCACCTCTTGCACCTTTCTCTTGACCTCCTGTCTCTTTCTTTTATACATCTCCCACTCAATTTCATTTTTTCCCTGCAAAAATCGTCCAAATGCCTCTCTCTTCTCTTTCACTAATAATCTTACTTCTTCATCCCACCACTCACTACCCATTCTAATCAACCCACCTCCCACGCTTCTCATGCCACAAGCATCTTTTGCGCAATCCATCACTGATTCCCTAAATACATCCCATCCCTCCCCCACTCCCATTACTTCCATTGTTCTCACTTTTTTCCATTCTGTACTCAGTCTCTCCTGGTACCTCTTCACACAAGTCTCCTTCCCAAGCTCACTTACTTTCACCACCCTCTTCACCCCAACATTCACTCTTCTTTTCTGAAAACCCCTACAAATCTTCACCTTAGCCTCCACAAGATAATGATCAGACATCCCTCCAGTTGCACCTCTCAGCACATTAACATCCAAAAGTCTCTCTTTCGCGCGCTTGTCAATTAACACGTAATCCAATAATGCTCTCTGGCCATCTCTCCTACTTACATACGTATACTTATGTATATCTCGCTTTTTAAACCAGGTATTCCCAATAACCAGTCCTTTTTCAGCACTTAAATCTACAAGCTTTTCACCATTTCCATTTATAACACTGAACACCCCATGTATACCAATTATTCCCTCAACTGTTTTGGTCGAGGTGGTGTGCAAAGTGAGAGTGTTAGGGAAAATGATTTGGTAAACAGAGAAGAGGTAGTAAAAGCTTTGCGGAAGATGAAAGCCGGCAAGGCAGCAGGTTTGGATGGTATTGCAGTGGAATTTATTAAAAAAGGGGGTGACTGTATTGTTGACTGGTTGATAAGGTTATTTAATGTATGTATGACTCATTGTGAGGTGCCTGAGGATTGGCGGAATGCGTGCATAGTGCCATTGTACAAAGGCAAAGGGGATAAGAGTGAGTGCTCAAATTACAGAGGTATAAGTTTGTTGAGTATTCCTGGTAAATTATATGGGAGGGTATTGATTGAGAGGGTGAAGGCATGTACAGAGCATCAGATTGGGGAAGAGAAGTGTGGTTTCAGAAGTGGTGGAGGATGTGTGGATCAGGTGTTTGCTTTGAAGAATGTATGTGAGAAATACTTAGAAAAGCAAATGGATTTGTATGTAGCATTTATGGATCTGGAGAAGGAATATGATAGAGTTGATAGAGATGCTCTGTGGAAGGTATTAAGAATATATGGTGTGGGAGGCAAGTTGTTATAAGCAGTGAAAAGTTTTTATCGAGGATGTAAGGCATGTGTACGTGTAGGAAGAGAGGAAAGTGATTGGTTCTCAGTGAATGTAGGTTTGCGGCAGGGGTGTGTGATGTCTCCATGGTTGTTTGATTTGTTTATGGATGGGGTTGTTAGGGAGGTGAATGCAAGAGTTTTGGAAAGAGGGGCAAGTTTGAAGTCTGTTGTGAATGAGAGAGCTTGGGAAGTGAGTCAGTTGTTGTTCGCTGATGATACAGCGCTGGTGGCTGATTCATGTGAGAAACTGCAGAAGCTGGTGACTGAGTTTGGTAAAGTGTGTGAAGAAGAAAGTTAAGGTGTAAATGTGAATAAGAGCAAGGTTATTAGGTACAGTAGGGTTGAGGGTCAAGTCAATTGGGAGGTAGTTTGAATGGAGAAAAACTGGAGGAATTAAAGTGTTTTAGATATCTGGGAGTGGATCTGGCAGCGGATGGAACCATGGAAGCGGAAGTGAATCATAGGGTGGGGAAGGGGGCGAAAATCCTGGGAGCCTTGAAGAATGTGTGGAAATGAGATGTTTGAGGACAATGTGTGGTGTGAGGTGGTTTGATCGAGTAAGTAACGTAAGGGTAAGAGAGATGTGTGGAAATAAAAAGAGCGTGGTTGAGAGAGCAGAAGAGGGTGTTTTGAAATGGTTTGGGCACATGGAGAGAATGAGTGAGGAAAGATTGACTAAGAGGATATATGTGTCGGAGGTGGATGGAACGAGGGGAAGTGGGAGACCAAATTGGAAGTGGAAAGATGGAGTGAAAAAGATTTTGAGTGATAGGGGCCTGAACATGCAGGAGGGTAAAAGGCGGGCAAGGAATAGAGTGAATTGGATCGATGTGGTATACCGGGGTTGACGTGCTGTCAGTGGTTTGAATCAGGGCATGTGAAGCGTCTGGGGTAAACCATGGAAAGTAGTGTGGGGACTGTATGTGAAAAGGTGTGGTTTCGGGCATTATTGCATGACAGCTAGAGACTGAGTGTGAACGAATGCGTCCTTTGTTGTCTTTTCCTAGCGCTACCTCGCACACATGACGGGGGAGGGGGGTGGTATTCCATGTGTGGAGAGGTGGCGATGGGAATGAATGAAGGCAGACAGTGTGAATTGTGTGCATGGGTATATATGTATGTGTCTGTGTGTGTATATATATGTGTACATTGAGATGTATAGGTATGTATTTTTGCGTGTGTGGACGTGTATGTATATACATGTGTATGAGGGTGGGTTGGGACATTTCTTTCGTCTGTTTCCTTGCGCTACCTCGCAAACGCGGGAGACAGCGACAAAGCAAAATAAAAAAAAAGATTATATATATATATATATATATATATATATATATATATATATATATATATATATATATATATATATATTTATTATACTTTGTCGCTGTCTCCCGCGTTTGCGAGGTAGCGCAAGGAAACAGACGAAAGAAATGGCCCAACCCCCCCCCATACACATGTATATACATACGTCCACACACGCAAATATACATACCTACACATACCTATAAGAGCAAGGTAATTAGGTACAGTAGGGTTGAGGGTCAAGTCAATTGGGAGGTAAGTTTGAATGTAGAAAAACTGGAGGAAGTAAAGTGTTTTAGATATCTGGGAGTGGATCTGGCAGCGGATGGAACCATGGAAGCGGAAGTGGATCATAGGGTGGGGGAAGGGGCGAAAATCCTGGGAGCCTTGAAGAATGTGTGGAAGTCGAGAACATTATCTCGGAAAGCAAAAATGGGTATGTTTGAAGGAATAGTGGTTCCAACAATGTTGTATGGTTGTGAGGCTTGGGCTATGGATAGAGTTGTGCGCAGGAGGATGGATGTGCTGGAAATGAGATGTTTGAGGACATTGTGTGGTGTGAGGTGGTTTGATCGAGTAAGTAGCGTAAGGGTAAGAGAGATGTGTGGAAATAAAAAGAGCGTGGTTGAGAGAGCAGAAGAGGGTGTTTTGAAATGGTTTGGGCACATGGAGAGAATGAGTGAGGAAAGATTGATCAAGAGGATATATGTGTCGGAGGTGGAGGGAACGAGGAGAAGTGGGAGACCAAATTGGAGGTGGAAAGATGGAGTGAAAAAGATTTTGTGTGATCGGGGCCTGAACATGCAGGAGGGTGAAAGGCGGGCAAGGAATAGAGTGAATTGGATCGATGTGGTATACCGGGGTTGACGGGCTGTCAGTGGATTGAATCAGGGCATGTGAAGCGTCTGGGGTAAACCATGGAAAGCTGTGTAGGTATGTATATTTGCGTGTGTGGACGTATGTATATACATGTGTATGGGGGTGGGTTGGGCCATTTCTTTCGTCTGTTTCCCTGCGCTACCTAGCAAACGCGGGAGACAGCGACAAAGCAAAGAAAAAGAAAAAAGAAATATATATATATATATATATATATATATATATATATATATATATATATATATATATATATATATATATATATATACGTTGAAATGTATAGGTATGTATATGTGCGTGTGTGGACGTGTTTGGCCAATCTTTCGTCTGTTTCCTTGCGCTACCTTGCTAACGCGAGAGACAGCGACAAAGTGCAATAAGAGAATTAAAAAAAACGTATATACTTATTGGGTTACTTCCTGCCACAGGAGTCTCTCTATGGGTCTCCTGCAGTCACGTCCCCTCGTTAGGACCACAGGTCATGTCGGTAAAGTGTGGTAATGTTATGTGTTGTGGTACTTGTATAGTGGGCGTGAAAGGTCTTAAGGATATGTTGAAGCGATGTTTATGGTGTTGTAATGATAGGTGATGTCAGGAGCATTTGGCGTAGAAGTAGCGTTTCTGTTGTAGACAAATGTTTTCTTTACATTTACAACAATTTCATGATATAATTAGACTTCCTGTAGAAAACGGGAACATAGAAATGAAGATGAAGTGGGGTTGGTTGAGGAAACCATCCAGGTTTTTGGTCAACATCTGGTCGGTCATTACGGCACACTGGAGCTATATCGATTGTTTCCTGCACAGTGCCTTCCCAGTGGGGCTGGTGATGGTGATGGTGGTGGTGGGGATTTTATACGACCTCACTTGCTCGTGTTGGTGGTGGTGGAGAACACAGTGTTGGTAGGGCTAGTGTTGGTGATGACGTATTTGTGTTGCTGGTGATGGCGGCCGCTGTTACAATGGTTACGGTTATGATAGTTGTGATAACGATGGTGATGATGATAGTGCTGGTTATGGATATAGTGGTTGTGATAGTGAGGTGTGTAATAATAGTGTTGATTCTTGCCATAAAAGTGGTGGAAGTGAGGCTATATATATTTTTATGTTAGCTGAGACGGTGCCAGTAGTTGAATGACCTACTCGAAGCCACCTCATTAATGCTCTCTCTCTCTCGACCAATCTCTAAGAGAGGATGAACAGCTAGGTTGACTGTGGACCGACTGCCGCAACTAGGATGCGAACCTATGCGTTCGACCCTGGGCAGCCTGTGAGTGCGTCACGGTCAAGAACGCTTACCGCTATACCTAAAAGGAAGGTCATGGTGATGATAATGATGATGATGATGGTGATAGAGATGGTGTTAGAAAATGTGATAGTGAAGTCAGTGTTGGCTATAGTGATGATATTGTTTCATATTGAAGATTGTGTTGACAGTGAGAGGAAGTTGTGTAGCTGTGATGGTGTTTCTGCTAATGGTGATAATGGTGATAGGTGATTTGATAATGCTGTTACCAGTGGTCGTAATGATGGTGGTAATAGTCGTACTCAAGTATTGATAGTGGTAGTGTGATGGTGAAAATAGTGATGCTTGAGCAGTGGTTGTGATGATGACTGTGGTGATAATGGTGATAGAAAGGAGTGTGTTAAGTAACCAAGAGAACCATGTTCTAACCAGTGGTGTGCAGATGGTACACTAACCATCTAACCAGTGGTGTTCAGGTGGTACGCTAGCCATCTAACCAGTGGTGTGCAGGTGGTACGCTAACCATCTAACCAGTGGTGTGCAGGTAGTACGCTAACCGTTTAACCAGTGGTGTGCAGGTGGTACGCTAACCATCTAACCAGTGGTGTGCAGGTGGCTCGCTAACCATCTAACCAGTGGTAAGCAGATGGTACGCTGACCAATTAACCAGTGGTGTGCAGGTGTTACGCTAGCCATCTAACCAGTGGTGTGCAGGTGGTACACTAACCAACTCACCAGTGGTGTGTAGGTGGTAGCTGACCAATTAACCAGTGGTGTGCAGGTGTTACGCTAACCATCTAACTAGTGGTGTGCAGGTGGTACGCTAACCATGTAACCAGTGGTGTGCAGGTGGTTCACTAACCATGTAACCAGTGGTGTGCAGGTGTTACGCTAGCCATCTAACCAGTGGTGTGCAGGTGGTACACTAACCATCTAACCAGTGGTGTGTAGGTGGTAGCTGACCAATTAACCAGTGGTGTGCAGGTGGTACACTAACCATCTCACCAGTGGTGTGCAGGTGGTACGCTATCCATTAAATTAAATAGTGGTGTGCAGGTGGTACAATAACCATCTACCCAGTGGTGCGCAGGTGGTACACTAACCATCTAACCAGTGGTGCGCAGGTGGTACGCTAACCATCTAACCAGTGGTTTGCAGGTGGTACACTAACCATCGAACCAGTGGTGTGCAGGTGGTACACTAACCATCTAACCAGTGGTGTACAGGTGGTTCACTAACCATCTAACCAGTGGTGTGCAGGTGGTACACTAACCATCTACCCAGTGGTGTGCAGGTGGTACACTAACCATCTCACCACTGGTGTGCAGGTGGTACGCTATCCATTAAATAGTGGTGTGCAGGTGGTACAATAACCATCTACCCAGTGGTGTGCAGGTGGTACACTAGCCATCTCACCAGTGATGTGCAGGTGGTACAATAACCATCTCACCAGTGTTGTGCAGGTGGTACACTAACCATCTCACCAGTGGTGTGCAGGTGGTACGCTAACCATCTAACCAGTGATGTGCAGGTGGTACACTAGCCATCTAACCAGTGGTGTGCAGGTGGTACAATAACCATCTACCCAGTGGTGTGCAGGTGGTACACTACCCACCTGACCCTGTTAACACTTGACCTATGTTTGTCTCCCTCAGCGTCGGTGGTCTGCAGGCGGGTCAGGAGTTCGCCTTGGTGGTTCGCGTATCTAACGAGGAAGGGGTCAGCCCGCCCGTCGTGCTCAGTGCCTTCACGCTCAAAGATAACGCCCAGACTGTCATTGGTGAGTACTGCTCCACCGGGGGGGTAGGAGGTCTTCCAGCAGAGACGGTGATGTCCTGGGAGAGGACGTGTTCTACTAGCTAGGCATATCTCAACCAGGGAGACAATATGGTGCCTTTAGGGAGTTCACATTCATCTCAGAAAGTGGAGTTTGGGGGCGAGAACTTCTATCCTCCTACAGTTGCCTGTAGTCAGCCCAACCTTCAAACTTCATCTGTTACAATGTCTGATGTCTTACTTAATACACTCAAGACAACATACATATTTAACTCTTGATGATTGGTATGCCTTCTTGTGTATATTCTGTTACTGCATCTGTGATCCGTTTTCTTTTCAGTTTATTTCAGCATTTATAAAAGGGGAATGATATTTCCCCAGGCAAATATAAGAAATATTATGACATATAAATGATAGCGAAGAAACTCACAAATGGATAACATTATTGGAAGGCTCCAGGTGTTTCCCAAGACCTCTTCCCAAGAGCTCCTGCAGCACTAAAGCTGCGCTACCTCCACCAGGGTTCAGGAACTGATCTCGAATTTCAATCCACTACACGAGGACGACGAAGGCGAGGTGACGGATGGGGAGCCAACTATGAGGCGTGTCTCAGCCGCAAGGGTAGGCACACCGCGGGGCAACGCATCGGAAGATGCCCCGCGGACAGGGATGTCCGTGGGAGCGGATTCCAGTGGTGAGACGTACCTCCCTCCCACGGTTTTAACCGTCCCCGTTGTCCCGCGGGTACCCCAACAACCCCAGACAATTGCTTCCTTTGTGGCGGAGACTGTCACATATCTTGACTCTTTAGGCCCTGGCCCCACAACTACATCGTGGGGTGAGGACATCCTAAATGAAGCCATTGACCATTTGCGTCGTGGTGACAGCCTTGCCGCTATCAGGGGAGCCGCAGAGCATGCCACTCATGTGGTAAACTCCTGCCGCTCACCCGATGACCGTCCAAATCGTGGAGAAGGGAATTCAAGACAGCGAGCGAACTCTGGCCGTGCACGCCAAGCGGAGGAGGTTCCTTTGCGAGGAAATAAGCTTAGACGTGAACAATACCGGAGAGTACAGAGGCTCTATCATGACAATAGGTCTCTGGCCGCTGGACAGGTCTTGAAAGGTGACTGGGAGGTACCGCCAACTTCGGTTGGGCCGGATCGCCTTATTCCCTTTTGGGGGCCCTCTTCTCCCGGGCGTCTGAGCCCGATACGCGTGCCATAACCGATTATGACCCGGAGTGTGGACAACTAGCAGAGGTTGTCACCGTAGGCGAGGTAGCACACCACCTCAAAGCCACCCGAACATCTGCCCCTGGACCTGACGGGATGTCGACCAGGTTACTGAAGTCCATCCCCCCAAGGATTCTCGCTAAGACATTCAACCTGTGGATGGCTACGTCCACCCTACCAGAGCCACTGAAAGCAAACCGCACAGTGCTAATACCTAAAGTCCCCAATCCCACTGAACCAAAGGACTCTAGACCAATCACCATCTCATGTGTCATAGTCCGACTGCTACACAAGATCCTTAGCAGCCGCATTACGCGCCTCATCAAGATCGATGATGCTCAAAAGGCATTCGTCCCTATAGACGGATGTCTTGAGAACCTCACGATCTTAGATGCGATCGCCGGTCGTGCGCGGGCACACGCCCACGGTGTGCACCTGGCATTCCTCGACATGGCAAAAGCATTCGATAGTGTTTATCACAACACTATCGAGCGGGCCATGTCGCGGAAAGGCATTCCTGCCGCTGTCAGGGCATATATTATGTCGTCGTACGACCGGGCCTTCACCCACATCGAAGGAAGTGACGATAATGCGGACAAGGTGAATATGACTCGTGGGGTCAAACAAGGTGATCCCTTATCGCCTATCCTTTTTAACCTTGTGATTGACGAGGGAATCACAAGAGTAAAAGAGACAGGCGTGGGAGTGAAATTGGGTGACCAACGGGTATCAGCACTTGCATTTGCTGATGATCTGGTTCTGGTAGCACAGACGCCCACTGGCCTCCAGAAGGCAATTGATGTCATGGCTGAGACCCTTGCGGGGGGTGGACTTCAAGTCAACCCGGGAAAGTGCCGTACCCTCAGCATGGAAGTCGACGGCAAACGCAAGACTTGGTATGTCAATCAACAGAGGACATTCCAAGTCTTGGGCAGCGCTGTCGGTTCCATGAATGCTGAGGACGAGTATAAGTACCTCGGCATCTTGGTCGGATCTAAGGGGCGGCGAAAGTCCTACGGCGCCCTGCTAGAAGAGGGGCTCCTAAACATCACCAGAGCCCCTCTAAAACCTCAGCAAAGAGTTGCGTTGCTTGTGGGACACTTGGTGCCCAAGCTCAATCATCGACTGGTGCTAGGTGAAGTTTATAAGACGCAGCTAGCACGTATGGACAGGCAGGTGCGAGTGGCAGTCCGCCGCTGGCTCCGCCTAGCCCATGACGTGCCCTGCGCATACTTTCACTCGGCTACAGGAGATGGGGGCTTGGGTATACCGGACTTTGTCTCGACCGTCCGTCTTAATAAACAAGCGCGGTTCGAGAAGTTACTCACCTCGACCGACCCGGTGATTCATGCGGCAGTTCGGGAGCCTGCAGTAATGAGCAAACTGCAGCGCTGGGCCGGACCCGCACGCATTGCTGGTCGGCAGGCGGGTAACAAGTCCGAACGCCTGCACGCATGGAGGTCCAACATAGTCAGTACTGTTGACGGAGCGGCTCTCGCTCCATCTGCTGCCGTGCCTCAGGTTAGCAGATGGGTCACCAGCGGGAACCGTTTCCTGTCCGGTTCGGACTATGTGAAGGCCGTCCAAGTCAGGATAGGCGCGCTGCCGACCCTAGCCAGGGCGTCCAGAGGCCGGCCCGAGATCAACGGCCTCTGTGACACCTGTCGTAAACCTGGGACACTGGGGCACATCGCTCAGATGTGCCCTCGTACCCATGGGGGTCGTGTCAGACGGCACGATAACATCTGTGCATTTTTGGCCGGACGATTGAGACAGAGGGGGTACCAAGTGGTCTGTGAGCCTCGCATCCCTATTGCGGGGTCCTTTAGGAAGCCGGACATCATGGCTTCCAAAGGTACAGAGGCCTGGATAATAGATGCCCAGGTCTCTGGTGTCCACCTCGCACTCTCAACTGCACACAGGCACAAGTGCAGTTATTACGGCACCCCGGAAGTCCTACAGGGCGTACGGGATCTAACCGGCAAAGACACCGTGCACCTAACATCAGCCACTGTCAACTGGCGAGGTGCATGGTGTCAAGAGAGTGCGAGTGCTCTCATTGGGCTAGGGCTGACACACCGGGACCTAGAGGTTTGCAGTGTCAAAGCCCTAACCTGGACGCATTCCCCCTACCGAATGTGGTCCAAGAGCACAGGGTAACATAATCGGGCCTGCCTCGAACATCTGGTGTCGGCCGTCGAGCAGGTCGAAGGTCATCTCCCCTTTGTTGGCATAGGGTGTGCGGGATTAGTCTGTTCTCCCGTGGCTCCCGGGCAGGTACCAGTTCCTGAGGTCGGGTTGTCGGGCGGGCGGTGGACGCCTTGGCAGGGTTGCCCATTGCTCCCGACCGACAGGCCGTTCTGGAAGGTTGAGCGGTGCTGGGAGGTTTCTGTGCTTCAGGTTCGGTAAGGTTTGGTATCGAACCATCGTCTTTCTGCCACCTCTAACTTACTTCTGTCTGTGCTATCAGCAGTCTGATCTAAGTCTTCCTCTTCTTCTGTCCATACGATCTTACTTCAATTAAACACTTCTTTCACTATCTACATGTAGTTTAGGTCGCTTACCGACATCCACCCCTTTTGTGTAGTTAAATAACTCTCAAAAGAGAAGCACAGTTTATTAGAAATGTAGTTAGACCTTCCTGCACGTCCCAATCAACTAATTGGGATCTATGAAGATAACCCACTAGCTGGGAAGTGGTAGACTCCTTTGAAGTGAAAATTTATTTGAGGAGATTGTACTTGCAGCGATGCAGCCTCGCCAAAGTCACTTCTCACTAGCGTGGTAACCCTGCGAAGGTGGAGTCCGGTATTAATACATGTTCGCTAGACTCAAACTGAAGACTCGCTTCTCAAAAGATGTTGTTTGATCTAACTCATAATAATGAAGCAACGCTGCTAATGAAGCAGTTAATCAGCGATTCAGCGACACAACACAACGTAATTCAAGATCTAATTAGTTTTCCTGAAGCCTTTTGTCCCTCAGATTGTAAAAGATATTTACGTGCGATGTGTTAGGTTATCTACGTGCGATGTGTTATCTACGTGCGATGTGTTAGGTTATGTATGTGCAATGTGTTAGGTTATCTACGTGCAATATATGTTAGATTATCTACGTGCGATGTGTTAGGTTATCTACGTGCGATGTGTTAGGTTATCTACGTGCGATGTGTTATCTACGTGCGATGTGTTAGGTTATGTACGTGCAATGTGTTAGGTTATCTACGTGCAATATGTGTTAGATTATGTACGTGCGATGTGTTAGGTTATCTACGTGCGATGTGTTAGGTTATCTACGTGCGATGTGTTATCTACGTGCGATGTGTTAGGTTATGTACGTGCAATGTGTTAGATTATCTACGTGCGATGTGTTAGGTTATCTACGTGCGATGTGTTAGGTTATCTACGTGCGATGTGTTAGGTTATCTACGTGCGATGTGTTATCTACATGCGATGTGTTAGGTTATCTACGTGCAATATATGTTAGATTATCTACGTGCGATGTGTTAGGTTATCTTCGTGCGATGTGTTAGGTTATGTACGTGCAATGTGTTAGATTATCTACGTGCGATATGTTAGGTTATCTACGTGCGATGTGTTATGTTATCTACGTTCGATGTGTTATCTACGTGCGATGTGTTATCTACGTGTAATGTGTTAGATTATCTACCTGGAATGTTTCTGAGACTCCCAAGCAGAAAGTGATAATCTGTGACTTGTAGAACTCTTGATTGTAACTTTTTCAAGTTATTTGAACATTATGACAGTGTTTTTGGTTATGGTTGTGTGTGTGTGTGTGTGTGTGTGTATATATATATACGCAACCATGCTCACACACACACACACACACACACACACACACACACACACACACAGTTTTCTGTTGGTTCAATATAGGAGTTTCTGCTGGTAGCCACAAAGAAAATGAAACACGAAGATCCTGTGGCCTGTTCCTGACTCATGTGTTCTTTTGTGACTCATCGACGTAGGTGTTGTGCACAGTTTCATGAGTCTGCTTACCGGATGTTCCTCTTCTCTTGAAGTATATATGGAGTGAAAAAGATTTTGTGTGATCGGGGCCTGAACATGCAGGAGGGTGAAAGGCGTGCAAGGAATAGAGTGAATTGGAACGATGTGGTATACCGGGGTCGACGTGCTGTCAGTGGATTGAATCAGGGCATGTGAAGCGTCTGGAGTAAACCATGGAAAGTTGTGTGGGGCCTGGATGTGGAAAGGGAGCTGTGGTTTCGGTGCATTATTACATGACAGCTAGAGACTGAGTGTGAACGAATGTGGCCTTTGTTGTCTTTTCCTAGCGCTACCTCGCACACATGAGGAGGGATGGGGTTGTTATTTCATGTGTGGCGAGGTGGCGATGGGAATGAATAAAGGTAGACAGTATGAATTATGTACATGTGTATATATCTATATCTCTGTGTGTGTATATATATGTATACGTTGAGATGTATAGGTATGTATATTTGCGTGTGTAGACGTGTATATATATACATGTGTATGTGGGTGGGTTGGGCCATTCTTTCGTCTGTTTCCTTGCGCTACCTCGCTAACGCGGGAGACTGCGACAAAGCAAAATATATGCATGTGTGTTTGTATTGATATATGTGTGAGAAATACTGGGAGATCCTCTCCACGTCTTGTCCCCAGGAAGGACACGCAATGTTTCTCCAACATTTCCTTTCCTTTCTGTCCGGCAAAATACCACAGTGTGTCCGCCTTTCATGCATTCCTGATCCGATCGAGCTAAAACTTGCCAGGCACACAACACAGTACCTTCATAAAATACACAGAACTCCTGGTCTTCACGATCTAGACTTTCCTTCAGAAAATGATTAGTATATGCTGTTCAAACTCGATTTTTGAAAGTAAAGAATGTTCATTCTAGTGAAAGAAATCAATCTTTTCCGGGACTGAACTGCGAGATACAGTATTTGCATTCGCTATGAATGGTGGTACAAGGGATTGGATTAAAGAATGCATGGAGCTGAGGTCGAATTTACCTTAGTTTACCCTGAAAGTAGAGTATGAGAGGTGGGTATTTGGTAGTGCGTATACCCCAGTCAGTGATAGGATTGAAGAAACAAAAGCAATTTGGAGGAGAGGTATAAGGGATCGGATCTGTGTGAGAGGTATAAGGGATCGGATCTGTGTATTACGGAATCCAAATCCAAGTGTGGATGATGTGGCAACAGTGGTCATACCTGGGTCACCATACGGTGTGGTGTAAACGGAGACTGGGAGGTGTGTGTTTAGAGAGGAATGATGACTGGGTATACATGGGTCGTGAACGTGGGTAGGTGGAGTTGCGGGTCAACAGGAGGTTTTAGAGTATATGCTCATTGACAGCGGTGTGAGAGTGGTTGTAGGTGGAATGTCTGGTTCATTTATAAGTACAGGTGAAGGTTGATAGTAAGAAATATGACGTGTATGTGTGACTGAATTTCGCAGACTGTGAAGAGAGGCGTGTGTACAGTGACACTGAGAGAGACTTGAGTGAAGAATGGCATAGCATGAGAGTCTCTGGTTCTACAGGAGTTGAGGAGGAGTGGAAGGTGTTTATAGAGGCAGAGAGTAAGCGTGTGGGTTACACCATCGTCAGTATATGGGAGGGAGTGCTGTCTTGTCAGGGTCGATTCTATTTCAGTAGACTCCGTCGTTTCCCTACTCGCAAGAAGTACAGGTCTGGACTTGCAGGAGCCTCATCCAAGGTTTCCTGGTGTTACGTAATGATGGTCTATACAGAGCCTCAAGATCACCCTTCATAGCGAACCGCCAGTAACTTGATCTTAGAAACAAGATAACAACATGTATCGCATGTGTTGATGGCGGGGCACAGACGCTAAGATTTTCTGACTTGTATATGTTACAGGCTCCAGAGAGTGTTAATTAACCTCTGTAGCCATGAATATACATATCAGGTATTATATATATATATATATATATATATATATATATATATATATATATATATATATATATATATATATATATATATGTGTGGGGAAGTACCAGGAGAGACTGTGTACAGAATGGAAAAAGGTGAGAACAATGGAAGTAAGGGGAGTGGGGGAGGAATGGGATGTATTTAGGGAGTCAGTGATGGATTGCGCCAAAGATGCTTGTGGCATGAGAAGAGTGGGAGGTGGGTTGATTAGAAAGGGTAGTGAGTGGTGGGATGAAGAAGTAAGAGTATTAGTGAAAGAGAAGAGAGAGGCATTTGGACGATTTTTGCAGGGAAAAAATGCAATTGAGTGGGAGAAGTATAAAAGAAAGAGACAGGAGGTCAAGAGAAAGGTGCAAGAGGTGAAAAAAAGGGCAAATGAGAGTTGGGGTGAGAGACTATCAGTAAATTTTAGGGAGAATAAAAAGTCAAGGGAGCAAATGGGAACTTCAGTGAAGGGCGTAAATGGGGAGGTGATAACAAGTAGTGGTGATGTGAGAAGGAGATGGAATGAGTATTTTGAAGGTTTGTTGAATGTGTCTGATGACAGAGTGGCAGATATAGGGTGTTTTGGTCGAGGTGGTGTGCAAAGTGAGAGGGTTAGGGAAAATGATTTGGTAAACAGAGAAGAGGTAGTAAAAGCTTTGCGGAAGATGAAAGCCGGCAAGGCAGCAGGTTTGGATGGTATTGCAGTGGAATTTATTAAAAAAGGGGGTGACTGTATTGTTGACTGGTTGGTGAGGTTATTTAATGTATGTATGACTCATGGTGAGGTGCCTGAGGATTGGCGGAATGCGTGCATAGTGCCATTGTACAAAGGCAAAGGGGATAAGAGTGAGTGCTCAAATTACAGAGGTATAAGTTTGTTGAGTATTCCTGGTAAATTATATGGGAGGGTATTGATTGAGAGGGTGAAGGCATGTACAGAGCATCAGATTGGGGAAGAGCAGTGCGGTTTCAGAAGTGGTAGAGGATGTGTGGATCAGGTGTTTGCTTTGAAGAATGTATGTGAGAAATACTTAGAAAAGCAAATGGATTTGTATGTAGCATTTATGGATCTGGAGAAGGCATATGATAGAGTTGATAGAGATGCTCTGTGGAAGGTATTAAGAATATATGGTGTGGGAGGCAAGTTGTTAGAAGCAGTGAAAAGTTTTTATCGAGGATGTAAGGCATGTGTACGTGTAGGAAGAGAGGAAAGTGATTGGTTCTCAGTGAATGTAGGTTTGCGGCAGGGGTGTGTGATGTCTCCATGGTTGTTTAATTTGTTTATGGATGGGGTTGTTAGGGAGGTAAATGCAAGAGTCCTGGAAAGAGGGGCAAGTATGAAGTCTGTTGGGGATGAGAGAGCTTGGGAAGTGAGTCAGTTGTTGTTCGCTGATGATACAGCGCTGGTGGCTGATTCATGTGAGAAACTGCAGAAGCTGGTGACTGAGTTTGGTAAAGTGTGTGGAAGAAGAAAGTTAAGAGTAAATGTGAATAAGAGCAAGGTTATTAGGTACAGTAGGGTTGAGGGTCAAGTCAATTGGGAGGTGAGTTTGAATGGAGAAAAACTGGAGGAAGTGAAGTGTTTTAGATATCTGGGAGTGGATCTGTCAGCGGATGGAACCATGGAAGCGGAAGTGGATCATAGGGTGGGGGAGGGGGCGAAAATTTTGGGAGCCTTGAAAAATGTGTGGAAGTCGAGAACATTATCTCGGAAAGCAAAAATGGGTATGTTTGAAGGAATAGTGGTTCCAACAATGTTGTATGGTTGCGAGGCGTGGGCTATGGATAGAGTTGTGCGCAGGAGGATGGATGTGCTGGAAATGAGATGTTTGAGGACAATGTGTGGTGTGAGGTGGTTTGATCGAGTAAGTAACGTAAGGGTAAGAGAGATGTGTGGAAATAAAAAGAGCGTGGTTGAGAGAGCAGAAGAGGGTGTTTTGAAATGGTTTGGGCACATGGAGAGAATGAGTGAGGAAAGATTGACCAAGAGGATATATGTGTCGGAGGTGGAGGGAACGAGGAGAAGAGGGAGACCAAATTGGAGGTGGAAAGATGGAGTGAAAAAGATTTTGTGTGATCGGGGCCTGAACATGCAGGAGGGTGCAAGGAGGGCAAGGAATAGAGTGAATTGGAGCGATGTGGTATACAGGGGTTGACGTGCTGTCAGTGGAGTGAATCAAGGCATGTGAAGCGTCTGGGGTAAACCATGGAAAGCTGTGTAGGTATGTATATTTGCGTGTGTGGACGTGTGTATGTACATGTGTATGGGGGGGGGGGGGGTGGGGCCATTTCTTTCGTCTGTTTCCTTGCGCTACCTCGCAAACGCGGGAGACAGCGACAAAGTATAAAAAAAAAAAAAAAAAAAAAAAAAAAATATATATATATATATATATATATATATATATATATATATATATATATATGTATATATAATAAGAGGATATCTGTGTGGAGAAGGAGGGGACCAAATTAGAGATGAAAGGATGAAGTGGAAAAAATTTTGAGTTGCGCTGTAGCATTCATTACCCTAGTATGATGAGAGTAAATGTGATATCTGACTAAAGATCTTCGTGCAGACTTCACTATGGTACTTGTCACGGTGACTGGACGAAGACTGCCAGATAGTGTCAGTCATGAAGAGATTACTGTAGTCTGTCTGCCTCATGAAACGAGTAAGACTCCCTCGTTGACGTATCGATATTTGAAGTTATGGTCATAACACTGTGAACGCAAAGCAAGTGAGAGACAAATGAAAGTTGTTATCTGTTTATGAGAATGAAAAAGAATATATTTTATTTCTGTGTTTCATCTAAACCTAATTGTTTGTTATTCAGTCCAAAATCTTACACTGAAAGTGAGTGAAATCTCGTTTCAGCAAGCGAGATTTTGTTACATTCCTGCCTTCTGTCTAGGCCTGTCTTATCATAATCCAAAGCTGATGACGTAAGCTGATTACTCTGATCCGATTGTGAGTTACTGAACAATGTAATCATCATTTCATTCACTCTTGGTAATCGTGAGGTCCAGAGACATGGCTGATAGTTGCTCATTAAAGATTAATCACGTATGTTTTAACCACTTCGTCCTTGAGATCGTGGGAGAAGCGTGGCAGTGAGTCGTCCTCGGGAGTGAGACATCATGTGAAGGTTCTTGGTTTCTCTCTCATGTTTATATCCTCTGTGTCAGGGATGCCAACAGGCGGAGGAGGTCGTAGTAGCAGCGGCATGAGCGGCAGCGGCAGCGTCGGTGGCGGCTCCTCCAGCGGCACCAGCGGCGGCACTGGCAGCGGCATGGGCGGCAGTGTTGGAGGCGGCGGCGTTCTGGATGGTGGAGGCGAGGGTGAGGGAGAGAGTAGCAGGTTCCTGCTGCTGGTGCCGCCCATGATCATGGTCCTGGTCGCCTCACTGGTGGCCATCCTCATCATGGCGCTCCTTGTCATTCTCCTGCTCAAGAGACGTGGCAGATTACGACGTATGGAGCGGGAGATGGAGCAGGTGGGTGGCAGACAGGTGAGTACTGGTGGGGCAAGTGGGTGGTGATGCAGGTGGGTGGTGGGGCAGGGAAGTAGTGGGGGGAAGGTAAGTGGTGGGTCAGGTAAGTAGTGGAGCCCCTGAGTGGGGGACGGGAGATCCTGGGGTTACAACTCCAGGATCTCTTTGTGGCAGGAGTCCTGGGTATATTTATAATCATACCAGTCTTTGTTTCCTGTTTCAATGCCAGCCAGCTATCCACACATAGATGATATTTTCTACGTCGCAGTCTTCAATTCTACGTAACAATCTTTTATGTGGTGCTATGTCGAAGGCCGCTAGGAGTCTGTGGTTATTTTGGAGCCCCAGTTATCATATCTACGGCTGAATAATTTCAATAAATTTGTTAAACCTAAAAAGAGCGGTAGACAGGGTGAGGTTGGTGGGTTGGTGATGGTGGTGTCACGAGAGAGTGAGGGTTAGGGCGGTGTTAGTACAGTGGTACTGGTGGTGCGAGGTGTCTGGAGGCAGTGGGGTTTGGGACGAGTTTGATGCTAGCTGGTGTCAGGAGAGAGAGTGGTTTGCGGCGGGGATCATGTGGCGATATTGGCCGTAGTTAGTGTTGGCAGAGAGTGGTTTTGGCAGACATTGGTGTTGGCTCTAAGTTAATGCAGAGAGGCACTGCTGGAGTACTAGAAACAAAGTCAAACTCATTTTGAATATTTTGTGCCTTAAACTATCAAGACACCTGAGGATATATCGCATATTATGGACAGTAAGCAGAATGTGGAGGAGGAGTTATATTGAGGTATAGATAAGGGTGTGAATACTTTGTTGTGAAACGGATGTGGATGCTTGATCTGGTATTACGAAGACCTGGTATGTCTTTGTCCTGGTGTGTGATGGGTGCGAGGTGAGAATTAACATCGGATATTACATCATTACACTGTACAGCTAAGTGGTTGCACTGCAGTTACCTACATACAGAGACAGAAATCATTTTGCAACTTGTGTTGTGGGACACAGTCTTGATTATCAACAGCTTGAGGTCATCAAGTAAACCTTAGATGAAATGGAATTGAAAAAGTGTAAGGTTATGGTCACAGCTTTGGCTGATGATGAACACCCAGCTTGACGAACGGAGAAGCAAGCAAAGGACTAAGAGTAAACAGAGGAAGATTTAAGGATTAGTGTAGGATGTCTTAGGATTCACATGAGGAAAGAAAGAATTATGACATTAGTAAAGGAGAAAAAAAAATGCAAAAACAAGTATTCTTTTATCAAAGCCAAACGAAACACAAATTATATTTGAAGTATTTGTACAATTTACTGATTGTTGAGAAGCTGTGTAGTTATCGCTGTGGATCAGTCTGGTGAAGTGAGCTTCTTTGTGACGAATATCATCGCCGGCAAGACTAAGAGAGCGATGTAGCAAGTGTTTTATGGTAATACATCTAGATAACATTAGATAATAGATGGTGCGTTTATAAGAGACAGGTGGTGTGATGGTATGTTTACAGGAGATTTTTACATCCCGTCTGTGTACGAGTAGGGAAGGAAGCTCATGTTAAGGAATAGATGGATGTATTATTAATGCGAGTTTGAAAAGAAAAGGTATAAGTACTCTTATGATAGCGTAAACCTAATATACCATACAACTTGTGTTAATTTCTAAACCTTTCTAGTCTTGCACATAATCTTACCACCGTATTTTCTGTCTGGTTGTAGACTCATTCGTCTTTTCTTTCCACAGGTCAAGTTAAATGAGGAGATGGTGTTTGTACATAGCAGAAACCCAGACAGCGTCTCTCGTGAGACACCAAGTAAGTTCAGCTTCACCTTTTACTTGGAGGAGCCAAGCTTTGGTGGCGAGTAGGGTGTTAAGTGAAGGAGGCTGGCTTATACCATGGCCAGGGTTTGCTGGGTCGCACTACCGACATAAAGGGGTTAGAGTTAGGATGTGTATGTGTGTGTGTGTGTGGGAGAGATAGTCTGTCTCTGTGTGTAATTACCTGTTTGTGCTGTATGGGAAGGGAATATTACTCTCGTTGGAGCCCATTGTGTTTGTGTGCGTGTGTGTGTCATTGAGCGGTGGCATTCATTTAGCAGTACTGTGTGGTGAGCAGTGGGTATGTATAGGTGTTAGGTGATGTGTACCGTAAGTGGTGGAGTGCCTTGATACGCGATATATAGTGAATTATGGTGTGCAGTGAGTGTTGGTGCACAGTGAGAGTTGGAGTACAGTGGTGTTGGTGTATAGTGAGTGTTGGTGCACAGTGAGAGTTGGAGTACAGTGGTGTTGGAGTACAGTGAGTGTTGGTGCACACTGAGAGTTGGAGTACAGTGAGAGTTGGAGTACAATGAGTGATGGCGCACAGTGAGTGGTTGTATGCAGTCAGTGATGGTGTAAAGTTAGTAGCTTGTGTGCAGTGAGTGGCTGTGTTAAGGGTGGTTTACAGTGAATGATAGTTTACACTTTACATTTTACTGTATCTGTGGTTTACGTGTAAACTCAGACCAGAGCCACAACCCGCCTGACAATAATATAACATGGACGATGGCATGTTGTGCGCTTCCACGTTCCTATGTCTGGCTGTGGCATGAGCCGAGCCTGACACACCGGGCCGGAGGCAATATAGTTTTTATCCTGTAATCCTCTTACTCGGCAAGATCTACTATGCACTGCAACGCTGTCCTCCTGTCTTTTTTACTCCTAGATATTTCTGGGTCAATCGTGAATGTATTGTCGGAATGATGATGAAATATGGACCAAGGACAACTCTTGTTTCATCTATAGCTTTGTTATGTGTGAATGTCTTTGTGGGACTTGTCCACACGCTCAGTTTAGAAGTGGAACACTAGTTATGACTGATTTTTTAAGCTTATGAGTCAGAGCGCTAAGCGGTGATGTGTGCTTTTGTACTTTTCCAGCTTGGAAAGTATGTTTACTGTTAGTACATAGTACACACTGGTACTGTTAGTACGTAGTGCACACTGGTTCTGTTAGTACGTAGTACATACTGGTACTGTTAGTACGTAGTACACACTGGTACTGTTAGTACGTAGTACACAATGGTACTGTTAGTACATAGTACACACTGGTACTGTTAGTACGTAGTACACAATGGTACTGTTAGTACATAGTACACACTGGTACTGTTAGTACATAGTACACACTGGTACGGAGCATGAGAATAGTTCAGGTGATTTTCTCAATTTTGACAAAGTTCTTTTTTGAAGTTACATGGTAAAAAGTGACATCGTATTGTCGCGTCTTGCCGTACTGTTATTGTCCACAAAGCAGGATTGAGTAGCCGAGACAGACTAGTGTATTCTACTCTCTAACCGTTTCGTATAGATTTACTGAAGCCAGAGTCTGCAATACGCATCCAAGATCTAGAGACCATTCAGTGGTGAACCTGTCCTGGTTAAGTTCACTGATAGCACGTTGTCCCTCGTATACCAGGTCGGTATAGCTCATTCTATCTCTCGCACGCCTTCCGCTTTTCTGAACGTCCAGGTCTCTATACTCTATATCCAAAGGCCTCCTGCTCGTTCCATATACTTCTTAGTGTCCCTTGACCCCACTTGCTTCCACTTGTGACACATAGTTCCTCTTCACCGGTCTACATCCGCTCATCCTCTACATATGTCCTTACCATTAGTGCACAGCCTGGCTAGCTCTCATTCAGATTGTGTTCTTACACTCTCTCTCTCGCTCATGCTATCATTTATCACACAGGTCGACCCACCTCACATCAGTTATCGTCATCAGACACATTTCCAGCACGTCTACTCTCTTCCTTTCTCATGCACCAGAAGAGCAAGAGGCACGTCTATACCATACTGTCGGGAGTACTGTACATTCAGACATCGTTGCCTTGGATGGCTCTGACCTCCTCTTCTACGAACTTGCTAATGCACTTAGATCCTTAAGTCTCCTGCTCCCGCTCTATGACTCGCATCAGCCCCAAAGGTCCAGTTGCTGCCTCGTTCACTCCTATATACGTAAATCATTCCACTTCAAGATTTTCTCCGTACAGACTTACAGTTGAACCATCACATTTGTTTACAGTTGTTCTCAACTTTCTTCTTTCTCACTTTCGCGTACAACGCCGTTTGAATATTTATTCTTTTCATGAAAATTGGCCAAGAAAGACAAGGAAATGGCTTTATGCACTTACATCCATACAGTAGCTGTCATTGATTTCCCCCTTCTCTCGTTCCCTCTACTTCTGACATGTATACTCTCTTAGTCTTCCTCTCCTCACTCATCCTCTCCATATGACTAAACCAGCTCTTTCTATTTCTTATTCAGTATGCCTTACTCATTCCACATATTGCCCTTAAGCATTTCATATCCAACACATGCACCGTCTTTACATTCTGCCTAAGGCTCACGCCTCTCATCCATATAGCACTGACAGACCTACTGTAACATCAGACATATCTATCTTTACCCTTGAAGACAGTGACGTTTCTTCCACACATTGCTTAGTGATCCCAGAACCTCAGCTCCCACACTCACCCAGTGGCTCACTTCAGCTCCCATGGTTCCATTCCTTGCCATGTTCACTCCCAGGTACCTGAAAACTCCACTTCCTCCAAGTTCTTTCCATTCAAAAACTTTCCCTTGCTAAGATATCAGCTTCTGTATCTCTCGAATATACCACTAAGACTGTGTACCTGTTCCTCGCTCCAAGACCCTTGCATTTACCTCCATCACCAACCCATCCATAAACATGTCAAGCTGCCATGGTGACATCAGACAACCCTAAGGCCACCTTCATTTGGAACAGCTCCCACGCCTCTCTACTACCTCGCACATATGCCTTATTCTCATGATGATAACTCTTCACTGCCTCTAGCAACTTTCCTTCCACACCATATATTCGCAACGCCTTCCACAGTGCATTTTTATCAACCCTGTCATATGGTCTCTCCAGATTCACAAACCCCACGTAGAATTTTTGTTTCTCTACATATTTCTCGCACACCTTCAAAGTAAAAATGTAATCTACACATCCTCTACCATTCCTGGAACCCTATTATTCTTCCCAAATCTGAACCTCTGTGCATGTAATCAGCCTCTCTCCCTTACAACATACAAGATACACTCAGCAAAATTGTTTATATAATTTGAACATACACATTTGTCCCCCTTGCCTTTATACAGTGGCTTTATACAAACACTCCGCCAATCCTCCATGCTTCTCGCCACGAGACATACATAGTGAAAATCCAAACCAAACAATAAACAACAAAATAATTCCGTAGTTTAAGAAATTCAACCGCAATTCCATCAAATCCATCTGCTTTGATGCACTTCTTACGCGACGATTTAACCGCTCTTTCTCCTTTCACTAAACCATTTTCTATGACTCTTTACTTCGCGTTCCTCCACGTCCGAAACATCCCACATTTGCCACCCTGTTGTCGAACACATCTAACAGCCCCTCAAAATACTCATTCTGTCTCCTCTTTACCTCATTTGTGCTTGTTACATTTTTTCCTCTTGCCTCCTTCGCTGACGTTCCCGTCCATTAAACTCCTTCCTAAACATTTTCTTATTCTCCCTGAAGTCTGCTGATGCTCAGTTTTATCTTCGCTTTCAGCCCCGCCTGAAGTTTTTTTTTTTCTTTACATCTCCCAATCGCTTGCACTCCCTCCCTGCAGATAACGCCTATACACCTCTCTTTTCTTCCTCACTAGCAACTTATATTCCTCATTCCGTCTTTCTCACCAGTCCACTTCCCACCTTCCCGCATGCCGCACACTTCTCTCACACATGGATGGAGTGCTACCCTGAACACCTCCTTCTCCTCGCCCACTCTCCTAGATTCAATCACTCACCTTTTACCATTACACCCTCACTCTCTCTCTCTCTCTATCTCTCTCTCTCTCTCTCGGTGTCTCTTCTCACAAGTCTCTCGTGCAAGATCACTGAATTTCGCCACCCTCCTCCTACACACATAATTTCCGCTTTTCTTAAAGTTTTTACAAACCTTCACCTTCGCCTCTACCAAGTAGTAATTAGACATCTCATCAGCTGCCCCTTTCATCACATATAGTCCAATAATGCGACCATTTAATCTTTCCCACTCACCCAAGAAAACTTATGTACGTCCTGCAATTTATAGTTAGTATTGTAATCACTAGGCCTTTTTTTTAGTAAATAACTCCATAAACTGTTCACCATTCTTGTTCACGACACTAGGTACCTCATAGCTCACGATTGTACCCTCATCTGCCACATTACCCCACCGTCGCACACAAATCACCCATCACTAATACTTGGTCCCTTATATGAAAACTGCTGACACAGTCACTCAGCTGCTGCAGAAATACTATCCTGTCTTCTTTAGTCCTGTTATCTTCCGGTACATAAGCACTAATAATCACTTATCTCTCGTATTTCACTTTCATTTCTACCCACATCAGTGTGGGGTTCCATTCCTTAAACTCTTTCAAATGTTTTTACAGCTTCTCCAGCAGCAGTGCTACCCCTTCCTTAGCTCTCGCCCTCACACTAACCCCTGACTTACCCCCAAGATATATTCCCAAGCCATTCCTCCTCCTCCCCATGTAGATTTGTCTCGCACTGAGCTAGAATATCTGGGTTTATCTCCTTATACATAATACCTATGTCTCCCTGTCTCTCATCTTGGTTACTGTCAAACACATTCAGATACCTCAGCCTGAGTCTTTGAGTAGGATGAGCACCCTTCGCTTGGCGCCGCCTTATGTTCCATCCTTTAAGAATTAAAGATACAAGGCTTCCATCAGGGTATGTTGATGTGGGATTATATTGAGGGAATCTTTGTTTCGTTGGGCAGGTGTTGAGTGTTTATGGTTGCTAGGCAGCCCGTGATTGTTCTGAAAGCTCTGTTCTGTGTGGTTTGCCGTCATGTTGTATTTGCTCTTAACAGGTTAGTGATCACGTAGGTGAGGGGTTGTTAGTTTACGGTGAAGCAGATGAATATATTGTAAAGATTACTACGGGATCTTGCTTCTCTTGAGATGTAAGGTAGTAGCGCATGAAGATGGAAGAGTTTTAATTTTTAGACGGAAGATGAACAGACGAGCAGGCATGAACGCAAGCTCGGAGGCACAGTCTCTCAGTTTATGAGGATCGATGCCATCTCGTTCATAAGTTTTGACTGTGTCTAGAGAGAGAGAGAGAGAGCGTTCTTTTCGGACATTACGAAAAGTAATTCACAGGAAGGGGCACAGGATTAGTAAGTGGAGCATCAGGGTTTGAAGGAATGTTAGTAGTCCAGGGTAGTGTTAGAGGAGAAAATAGAATCAAGGAAAGCTACTTTGTGTGTGTGAGAGAGACAGTGATAAGTAGCGACACATACATACAGACAGACAGACATTACTAAGTAAATAGATACATAAATCGATCAAATGTGTAACTGTAGATATATTTTGGTAAAATATAATTCCATCTGAAAAGAGGGTAGTAGTAGTATAGTAATGGTAGTAGTAATGGTAGTAGTAGTAATGGTAGTAGCAGTAGTAGCTGTTACAGGCAATAGTCGTGCAGCGGGATGGGTAATATAATGTCCTCATTACGTATACATAACATGGATCTCCATAACTCTGGTCATGACGTATGGCAATGTCGTTCTTTATGCATAAGACATCGGCGGAGCGACAGACGTGCTGGACGTATTGTAGTCATATCTTATGCAAAGGTTGGCTCCGGGAGGATAGACGAAGCATGAGGTAGCGGTAGGTCTGGGTTTTGGATGGTTCTCTCACAACTTGCGTGCCTGAGTGGCATTAGATTATTATTGATATATTATACTTATGATTGCCCTATGTGGCTGCAGGATCGAGGTACATTAGGTAAGGCGGGATTACAGAGAGAAAAACCTTCTAGAAATGGATACCTGAGTGATAGGCATTGTGAATTTGTGTTTTTTTTTATCCATTTAGAGATGACATAAAACTGGAAGACACTTTATTAACTATCGATATTTCAGGATTGGTAGTTCATGTATATTTGAAAGGTGTCATTGATACGCGTAGAGGAATAAGTTGGTTGATCATAATCATTATAACCTTGTGGCTACCATAGCCTTATCCATCCACGAAACACGTACAAGCTGTTATGATTTACAGACCTGGAAGGTGGCGCACCACAAACTGGTGTCAGACATCATCATCTTAGCTGTCTACTAAGCTGCAAAATATCGAAATGTTTTATGATATTTTGTTTCTGAAAGATGTTTAGAATTCTCAGTACCATGTTTAAGCCGACTAATTAAGGTAACTGACTCTCTCGTCGTGAAAATGACTCTTTTATTCTACAGTTACGATGAAGGAGGATGAAAAGTTTCCCTTTTATGATAATGTTTGTTGCCGTGTGCAAACACTGCCACCAAGGATGACCTGTGAAAATGGATCCAGATGAGATGGCGTGAGGTTGGCCTGGGGAAAGTTAAGTAGTGTGGTGGTGAGGGAGTGGTGGTGTGTGAACCAGCGACGCTCAGAAGTTATTGTGAGGACGACGCACTTACGGTGTTGGGTATCAGTCTAGCTGCAGGATCAGGTGTGGCAGTTGACATGAAATAGGTCTCTCCTCCCCTGGGAAGTCTTCGCGTCTCTGAAAACAAACTTTAGCAACTGATGTCGGAGAAGGGGATAACACTGCCTAATTTATAGTTTGGATCTATTTCTCGGCAGGCCACGTCAGAATTACCATTTCATTATCAAATGATAATGCGTTCGATTCGTAGAACGTAATACCAAGTATTTTCTTTCACCTTAAAATTTTTTTTACAAGTATGAGTCGTTCTCTTGATGCAAACATATAATTAAACTCCAGGTGTGAATGACTTTGTTTATAATTAAACAGTGTGTAGTTATTCTAACATTAACAGTTAATCTAGTCAAAAGCTTCGGCTCCTGATTGTCTAATGTAGTTGCAAGACCGGAAACAATCCGTGATGAAATTAACATAAACATCAGAGTAAAGCGAGTATATAACCAGTGCATTGTTGCTTCTGATGATGGCCAGTCACGAACGAAGTAAACATATGAAAGATATCAAACGTTTTAGGCATTTGATGTATATTTTGTGGATTATAATGGACGTATGGGTCTAGAAGATACTGATGTCAACGCTCTATATTCCCTCACGAATTCCAGTGTTTTATGTCATCTTCTACATACGAGGAAAGATTATCCTTCCACTTTAGCAAGAATAATTCTTCGTCTTTACGTTTATTATTTGCTCGAGATATGTTCCTTGATGACTCTTGTTTCCATTATGGATTATTTTCTGCGAATCAGATAAGTTCGATGAAACTTTGGCGGTTCTTTAAGAAGAAGCCAGAAGCCCTCACCGATGTGCGTCATCTTAAAAATAAACATGATAGGTAGAAATAAGCAAAATGTGCTGGCAGTGTCTTTGGCCAAACTTAAAGTTAGACGTGTCATATTGTGTTTATTACGACGTCATAATTAGATTTGAATTATGTTCAAGAGAATTCTAGATCTGAAAACCCGAGTTGTACTGTCAAAATGAAGACCAACTTTGTCTGCTCTGATACAGCGTGAAACTCAAGCTGGTAAAATCTTACACTATTACCACTAACAGCTCACACAATTGTTTATAAGAAGGAATACAGAGGAATTCAAGCAGCTACAGACCATTGGCTTCCTCTCGAGTCTTTTTGTGATAGTAGAAGTTATCAAAAACTCACAGATCGGTGTGGTGAAAGTCATAAGGTATACATATGATTCATAGGTAACATACAGAAAATTGTCAGTGTGACTAAGGAGGCGCAAATTATACAAGTCTTGGACTTGAAGCGAAATGTTTATCAAGTCTATTCTTATATGTATCTATAGTTCTGCTCTCAACCACTCCAATTGGCCAATCGTTCCATATGTTAACAATCCTGGTGAAGAAGATGTACTTAACCACATTCGAGGTAAAACGTTTTCCAAAGAGTTTGTATGTATTACTGTGAGTGAAAACAGACGAATCAAGTATTACGTTGAAGGATCAAGATTATCTAAGCAATCTAGAATTATGAATACTTTAGTCACCTCGTAGCCATCTCTTGTCCTAATTAGTTAATTGATATTTACATCATCTACACTATATGATTTTTCTTCTCAGTGCTGTGATGTCTTTGACAAAGGTCTACAGTTGTGTCTATGGAAATAATCAAGTTTGTAAATCCATCAACTCAACAAACCAGGAAAGAAACTGTTTTGTATCGATTTATGCTACAAGGGCAAAAGAAAAAATCGTATAGGAATAGATATTAGTACATAATGTAGTATATCTACATTATTTTACCAGAAAAAAAGATTTTCAGTCGTAAAATCCTTCTCTTTGTCAGGTTAAGGTAGTGTAAACATGATAAATTTCAGTAACAGTTGTATGATATCCACAGAACTGTTCATGTATCATCACGTTGTACAAGATATTTACTGTTTCCATCTCATTCTGCTGCAGTTTTAAACCTTTTAGTTTCCCTGGGGGATAAGCAGGACGCAAGGGATTTCGTCAACAACATCGTCTCTCGTTTCTTTGCCACAAGAAGCGGCAACTGTTCTTGACAGGTTGTCGATCGTAGGGTGTTCGTACCTGGCTAAACCTTTGGGAATATATTCGTATCTTTAAACTGACCACAATGTTTGCGTGTATAATGTTGGATTTATAACGGCGAGCGACTCGTTCATTAGCTAGAAATCGTTGAACGTACGTAAGACATAAACTGTCTTCGCTACAAGACATGCACGACAACACTGAGTTCTTCTGATTGCTATTATGCGTAATATTAAGTATTCTGCTTAACTGAAATTTTCGCAAGGTTGGTGAGTTGGTCAAGTATGGATTTCTCACATATCGTCATGTATACTTCTTCACTTCCCACACGTTCCTAAGTAAACCCCAAATAACGCTAAGGTATTCACAACGGAACTACGCCTACATGATTCGTATATTTTGGTCAGATGAGGAAAAATTCCAGAGCGAAATATTAAACAGTAAATCAAGGGAAAGTCAAAAGCGTAACAAAGAGATTTCCCCAGAGATCCAAAGAGGATATGGGTCATATGTTCTCTGTTCAGGATCAGCTGAAACTCAGATTAGTGTTAGTAATGACGGGATGGAGCAAGTTGAGCGCAATTTGAGCAGTAGGTTTTAGGGTCGAAATATTAATGGTAGGATTATTTCTGTATGTCTGTTCAACAGGATTCATGAACTCATCATGTTCATGAGAACTGTTCATGTCAGAGTTTGAGAAGCTGAGGTGCCTTGAAGGTGAGGGGAGAGTTGTCTGTGGTCAGCCTCCTCAGGAGCCACAGTGTCAGGCTGTACGTGTGGAGTGGTAGTGCTCCGTGGTCAGTGTCGGGTGTCGTCTGTCCCTCGCCTGATGCATTAGATTCCATTGGCTGTTGCAGCAGTGAAGGTAGAGTTACGGGAATCATGGTCGGTACGTTGGGTACTTCATGATCAGCTGCCGCTTCTGGTATGCTCTTCTGTTTCAGTGAGTCAGTTCGTGTTAATGGGAACCTGGGTTAATTCTCTCATCTGCTCTGGCGTTGGTCATTATGACTTGTTTCGATCAACAATTTTGAAGTTTTATTAGATGATTCCCACTACTTTCGGCGTGTGTGCGCGCATTGAGCTGGATTTACTTTGTTTTCAGAATGGCATTTCTGATTTTACGCTTTAAAACCTTGGCTGAATATGACTTTTTGTAGTTTCCATATATGTGGTCTAAGAGCATTGTAATCCTTTTACGTGTGTTCATGTTCGACTCGGCGAGCACACTGTGTGATCTCCGTGTTCGAGACAAGTTTTTGTGTTGTGTTACTTAACTGTGCAGCAGCACTAGTGTTATGTTGTTAGAGACATAACCATTCCAACTGCAAATGATGGCTATTGATACGATGTTGTAATACCTTCAGTCGTTGTTGATAGTCTTTTGTGGTCATGTCTGTCAAAATAGATTTTCTAAGTGTTTGATCCTTGGAATCGGAATAGGTCTGTCATGCTGGCCCGGGCTTGTGTTCCTAAGCTGTCGTTTCTGATAATGATGTAGATCTGGGGTTTTCAGACTGTGGGTCGTGACCCGCTGGCTAGTCGCGCTGGGAGCTTAGGTGGGTCAGGGGATGACTCTGTAAATTCCATGTAAATTTTGGTAATAGACTGTTTGATTCGTACTGATGCGGACGGTTGTGGTAGTCGTAGCAAAGATTATGTTTTTCAAATTGTATATATATCGTCAGGCTAGGAGGCCAGTATTAGATAAAAAGATGATGAATAGTTCAATGGTGTGTTCTGGGATGATTTATTTTCCTTGATAACTGGTTGTATTCAGACAACAGTGCTTGAGAAGGACGCGGAAGGGAGAATGTAAAAATATTAAGCTACGGTGGATTGGGGAAAAACGAACCTTTGACCTAGATCATTGTCTTATAAGACTTTGATGTTAAGTCTAATTGATCGTCGACATTTAAAGTCTATTGACTACTATTTTTGTGTATTAGTTTTGGCAGCTCTTGGGTAATATTGTGGCTCAACAGAACGTCAAATGATTTGTTCTCAGCGATGTGGAAATATAAGTCTCCGTTGCTTTAGTCGTTCTCCAACTAGGGAGGTATTACCGCTTGGGTAGCGGGATGGTTAGTGATGAGGGCCCCAGTCAGTCAGCATTATGATGTCCATTTCTCTCTCGTTCTGGCTTTCTCGCTGCCACATGTACACGTGTGGTGCTGCCATCCAGTCTACAAGTTAACTCTCTACTTCCCAAACACGACACTTGACTATACGTAACTCAAACATCCCTTTCCTCTCCACTCTAATATTTTCTTTCTATCTATTCATATCTTGGCAGTACATCTTTTCGATTCCACAGTGACAGAACTGGAACATGGTCACCGGACCAGAAGGCCTGGATGGTTTCCAGAGCCCCTCATCGACCGATGTTAAGTGGATGGCACCTTCCTCACTCATGAAGACACAGTTCCCAGACCTATTTCTCAGTTTATTCCTTCAACATGAGCTAACTCAGATTCAGTGCCATCAAAACGCTATCTTTAACACTGTCGCGTAGTCGTTTTTCCAACTCATTTTATGACGTGTGTTGCAACGCTGGCCTCATGCTGTGCTGTGCTGAACAAGTAGCGGATACGCTATCTTGACTAGGATGGTGTCCATCATCCCGTCTTCCACTACTTATTCAGTCTGCTTTCCTGATCCGTGTCGCATTTTCCTTCCCCTAAAGCCCACGCTGCCTTCATTTCTGCTCAGAATCACTGCAGAGCAGTTCTTCGTAAAGGCAAGCACACCTTATAGAAAAGTCAGCTGATTTGACTTTTACTGACAGATCTTTCTCTTCCTCATTTCAAAGAATCACCAGATTGTTCTGTAATTCAAGCTCTTCCCTTTTCTTCTGACCTGATTAATCCATTGCCGATCCTCCAGTTGATAAAGCTGGTCTTTTGTTGTGTACTTTATTTTCCTTTAATTCATCTTTAGATAATGATGTATGTTTTCCTCCGCCCCCAATTCCTCCCACTGAACCTATGGTGTATCTAATATTCTCCTTGCTCATGGTCGCCTGAGAATTACCCCATCGCCAGATGCATACAGCGTTTGGCCCAGATGTCATACTTCATCGAGCTCCAAGGTCGTGTGCGTCCGAGCTAGCTACGATCCTCGCCCGTATACAACGACTTTGTTTAGAAGCAATGATTTATTTTCTTCCTCTCAGGGGCCACCCTGGTGCAGTCCATCCCTTAGATAAGAGACCATTTTAACTCCTTCTCTGATCCCTTTGCTCTTCCTCTGTCTCTAGGATGTTTTCATCTTAAAATGCCACTTTCTTTTCTGGTAATCCACACGGATTTCGCAGTCTTAGTTCTACTGGTCATGTTCTCTCCCATGTTGCTCACTTCAGGTGGTCCTCTCTATATAATTTCCGTGAAATTTTTGTCGTAACCTCGTAACCCTCTACATATACAAAGCATTTGACAGGGTGTGGCATACACATTTGTTTTCTGAAGTTTCTTGTTTCTTTTTGTGCTTCTCTGTTCGGTGATGCCCTCCTCTGTGGCAGTTTACTGTAGCAGTCGCTAATGGAGCGACTTTTCCCATGTTATCCTACCCACAGTGGTGTTCCTCAAGGTACTCTACTATCGCCTGATCATTCCTCATCCACTACTTACCCTCTTACACACTTCGACTCACTTTTCCTCCCCCACTTCCTTCTGATACTCGTCCTTTTTCTTGTTGTGAAGATATTTCTTCTCCCACGTTGGATCCTTGGAACATCTCAAAGTGAGGGAGTAGTCAGTCACCTACTTAGAATTGGCAGTGCTGAAACGCAGTATGTCTCTGTATCTCTTTCTAAGAATGACTCAAAATACCACATTTTAATGTCGTAATAACGTAAACATGTTGGACATAACTGTATAATCAGCTTTGCAAGGCCTACATCCCAAATGATAGTGGTGCTTTATAGGTTTCTCTCTCTCTCTCTCTCTCTCTCTCTCTCTCTCTCTCTCTCTCTCTCTCTCTCTCTCTCTCTCTCTCTCTCTCTCTCTCTCTCTCTCTCTCTCTCTCTCTCTCTCTCTCTCTCTCTCTCTCTCTCTCTCTCTCTCTCTCTCTCTCTCTCTCTCTCTCTCTCTCTCTCTCTCTCTCTCTCTCTCTCTCTCTCTCTCTCTCTCTCTCTCTCTCTCTCTCTCTCTCTCTCTCTCTCTCTCTCTCTCTCTCTCTCTCTCTCTCTCTCTCTCTCTCTCTCTCTCTCTCTCTCTCTCTCTCTCTCTCTCTCTCTCTCTCTCTCTCTCTCTCTCTCTCTCTCTCTCTCTCTCTCTCTCTCTCTCTCTCTCTCTCTCTCTCTCTCTCTCTCTCTCTCTCTCTCTCTCTCTCTCTCTCTCTCTCTCTCTCTCTCTCTCTCTCTCTCTCTCTCTCTCTCTCTCTCTCTCTCTCTCTCTCTCTCTCTCTCTCTCTCTCTCTCTCTCTCTCTCTCTCTCTCTCTCTCTCTCTCTCTCTCTCTCTCTCTCTCTCTCTCTCTCTCTCTCTCTCTCTCTCTCTCTCTCTCTCTCTCTCTCTCTCTCTCTCTCTCTCTCTCTCTCTCTCTCTCTCTCTCTCTCTCTCTCTCTCTCTCTCTCTCTCTCTCTCTCTCTCTCGTTTCATATCTTCAGGAGTTTTGTTCGTCCTGGTGTGGAGGACTCGGATGATTTTTTTTCCTCCATCTATCTATCTATTAATGGGATTAGAATCAAAAGCTTTCCTTCTCATTAATTCCCTTCGCACTACCCTCTTTATCCATCCCCTTCTGTACATCATCATGCTGTCGTTCTCTCTGTGTTCTACTGGCATCATTTGGGCCACTGTTCTCGTAAGCTGTCTGCTGGCGACCCTTTCAATAAAGGTTGGACAAGAGGCACGAGTCTAGCTGCTGCTTCCCACAGTTTCTGTACGGAAACAAACCACTCGACGCTTAGCCGTAATGATATATCTTTCTTGCCTCAAACGGCTCAGCTTCACTTCCTTCCTTCATCTTTGCAGCTTCATTAATTTTTGCCTTTGAGTCGGACCGGCAAACACCTCCGGAGACTTGATTAATTCTACATTCGTTTTCTCTCCCTTTTCTTCCTTTCACTTGAAATGATATTTAACTGGGGCATCTTTTGCCTGTGTTGTTTGGGTCACTATCATAAAAAAGAAAGAAGAGATCAACAAAGAGGATTTATGCATCAGAAGTGCAGGAGAGAAGTGGAAGGGAGACATCACATGGAAAAAAGGTTCTGTGTGCTTGGGCCCTGAACATGCAAGAGGATGTCAGACGTGCACGGGATAGTGAATTGGAGAGAAGCGATGTGCAGGGGGCGACATGTTGTCACCGGTCTAAACCAGGGTATTTGAAGCGGCCGGGGAGAAACCATAGAAAGGTCTATGAGGACTGTATAATTTGTTAGTTTGTGCTAAATTCATAACCCACTGATTTGTATATACGTGACAGATAATGTATTTCTGTATTTCATTCGTTTTGTATTGTGAAAATTTTCGAATATGTTTCAGAGTCAGATTGAAGAACGAGACTTCCAGATCATAACAGATTATATGAAGGAAAGTAATGTGGCTGTGAACATACATCAGCAGATCATATATAGAATATACTCAGATAACAGACAGTGTTTACTGTCGTTGCTGAGGATGATATCATGCATACAACCCCGCGATCTGACCCATGTTTATGATGTGGTTTAGATACAACTTCATATTTCCGGATATTATCATGCATAACCGCGGCCGACTGTAAGGTGCTTGATGGAAGGAGTCTGCATCAGTGTGATCTTTATGGATATACTCAGGCGTGGCTGGCCTGCAAGATCTCGATCGTGGATGGAGTGCGATCATTTCGCGTGATCACCTCATAAACAGCGACGATTTATATATTGCAGGGCAATGACGTTAACCTGGAAGTATTATACATTAACGCATGAGAGTCAGTTAAGGTACGTAGGTTTACTGTGTTATACTCGAACGTGTTAACCTCAGGTATACTATGCGAATCTACATCTAAATTCCTGTTTATGTTTTCATTTGTAGAGGGAATAGAGTTCGACCAAGCTGTAGTTTTAACTCATAACGGTTATGTTCTACATTCAGTGCGGTATACACCCCGCTATCGACCTTATCTACACAGCACTTTACCATGTTAGTGATGATGTTTCTGGCTGAGGTACTGTGGCCCCTGTGGGTGTGAGGTAGCGTGTTCGTCAGTAGCGTGGTGCCACACCATCGTCTGGCTGGGGTAGTGTGGCCTCTGTGGGTGTGAGGTAGCGTGTCCGTCAGTAGCGTGGTGCCACACCATCGTCTGGCTGGGGTACTGTGGCCCCTGTGGGTGTGAGGTAGCGTGTCCGTCAGTAGCGTGGTGCCACACCATCGTCTGGCTGGGGTAGTGTGGCCTCTGTGGGTGTGAGGTAGCGTGTCCGTCAGTAGCGTGGTGCCACACCAACGCCTGGCTCAAGATAACTAATCCATTGCATGTCGTAAAGTGTCTTTTATAGCCTGAAGCCACAGTGCTGTACCTGACGTGCTGCTCCGATGCTAACATCTACCAACATAGAGCTTTATATCCCTAGTGACCAACAATATTCGTCTCATATTTCCTACTGAATGTCATTCTAGTGTTGGCAAGTGTGAGCCAGTGTGATGGATTGTGTACATGTGGTTATGTATGTGGCTCTGTATCGGTTTTCTTTTTCAATACGTGTGTGTGTAGGTTGTGATAGTGCGTTGTAGTGCTTAGTGTTGCTGACCATGATTCACACGCCTGGGTTCGCATCCTGGTCGCGAAAATCGGTCCAATGCTAATCCCAGCTATTAGTACTTTCTTTAGGGCTGGTTGGTTATTGGATGGCAGGCTTAGACTGGTGTGTGTGTATGTGTGTGTGTGTGTAGGCATGATGCATACACACAAGGTTAAAAGATAGAGCAGCATGGATGTAAAATTCTCTCTGCTAGTAACACAGTAACACACAAATAGTAAACACACACATACACACACACACACACACACACACACACACACACACACACACACACACACACACACACACACATTACGTAAACGTATATATTTCTCTTCTTTCATATTTGTTCGCCGCTTCCCATGTTAACGAGGTAGCTTCAGGAACAGCTGGGAGATTGGCCTCATTTGCTTCCTTCTATTCTCTAACTGTCAAGCGTGTTGCGCCAAGACCACAACCTCCTTTGCACAACTAGGACCAAGTGATCTTCCCATGGTCATCATATTCCCTGGTTTAGTCCATTGACGGCACTTCACAGCATGGTTCCATTTTCTTCTATCCCGTGCACTCCTTGCACCCTACTGCATGTTCAGGCACCAAACTTTCAAAACGTTTTACACTCTATCCTTCCATCTCCAGTTTGGTCTCCCCATTATGATTGTTCCCTCTATTTTTGACTCGTATATCTTCTGTCAACCTCTCCTCGCTCACCAGTGTCCAAACCACTGCAGCACACCATCTCTTTCAATCACACTCTTCTTGTTACCACATCCCCATTTCCTCCATACTCTATCATTTCTTACTCGATCAACCTTCCTTACACCATATTGTGTGTGTGTGTATATATATATATATATATATATATATATATATATATATATATATATATATATATATATATATATATATATATTTAAATATTATATGTATACATATTTGCTGGTCAAACCACAAGGAAACGAAAAATACGATGTGTCAACCCTTCCGTATTGTTACATCCTCAGAACTGAGTACAAATAGAGAACCAGATTATAATACACCAGCCGCCACTGGGCGGGGCCAGCGAATGAATTAAGAAACAGGTGAAGGGATTAGGCCACAGGTCACCCTCGACCACCTCACCTCACCTCATGTTACAAACTCAGGTTAACCTGTGTTTTAGGAAACACATTTTAATTTTCTTTTCCCTATAAGCTTATCTAATGTATATGAACCTACATTTTGATTCATATTGATGTCTCCGTGTTTGATGAGCTACGTTTCAACAGTATTTCCTTCTGTTACTGCGTTATTGTATGTGATAACACTGCTCCAGTCAATTTGATGACCAAAGTCTGTAAGGTGAACAAATATTGCAATATTCTTTAACATAACTAAAACTTTATATGCAGTTTAACGATGATATTAAGAACCTTATCAGTTTAACCAATGTAAAAATGATCACACTCTTTACAGGGGATGTTGTACACACATCCCTTCTGAGAAGTTACATAGTCTCTGATAAGACTTTCCCTGACCGTATCATGATTGCTGAAGACTAGATTGTCTGGTAGACTCGGGAAAGTTCCCTCTCAAGACTGAGACAGACTATGCATTCGCCATCTTCGACTGTAATATTTACAGGGATGAAAATAACCTAAAATTTAGCATATATCGCAAACCCATAAATGTCTATTCATATATTCACCATTACTGCGTACTGTGTTTTTGTCAGTGTCGCTTAGAGCATTTCGCATATGTCGTCCAGAATTCATTGATGATGAACGCTGCAATATCTGTGACTTTGGTTATAAATAATGATATCCCAACATTTCTTCGATTCAGTTTGTAATTTTGCTAGAAAGACTTTTTTATTAAATTCAACATAAAGAACCTTTTGTGAACAAAAACGTAGTAGTATTACCCTGTTGTGAGAACTTATATATATATATATATATATATATATATATATATATATATATATATATATATATATATATATATATATATATATATATATATATATGTGTGTGTGTGTGTGTGTGTGTGTGTGTGTGTGTGTGTGTGTGTGTATGTATGTATATATATGAGAGAGAGAGAGAGAGAGAGAGAGAGAGAGAGAGAGAGAGAGAGAGAGAGAGAGAGAGAGAGAGAGAGAGAGAGAGAGAGAGAGAGAGAAGCTTTTAGAAACAGTGATAAGTTTTCATCCAGTTCTGTGGGGCTTGGGTGTGGATAGGGAGCTGTTGTTTCGGTGCATTACACATGACAGCTGAAGAATGGATGGTTTTGCACGGGGTGGTTGTATTGTTGACTGGTTTGTTAGGGCTTTCAGCGTATGTATGAATCATGGTGAGATGCTTGAGGATTGGCGGAATGTTTGTATAGTGCCATTGTATAAAAGCAAGGGGGACAAAACTGAGTTTAAACTACAGATGTATCAGTTTTTTTAAGTGTACCTGGCAGGTAATAGCTGTATTAGAGAGGGTGAAGATATGTACGGGGCATTACAGTAAGAAGGAACAGCTTGGTTTCAGAGATGGTAGAGGATGTGTGGCTCAGATGTTTGTTTTGAAGACTGTACGTGAGAAATACTTAGGGAAACAGAAGGATCTGTGTGTGGATTTATGGATCTGGAGAAAGCATAAGATAACGTTGTTAATGATGTCTTGTGGAAGAAGGTCTTTCGAACATATGATATAGGAAGAAGCGTGTTAGAATCCCAACTAACCAGTGAACAAGAACACAGTCACCCTTTTCTTAAGAAACTCAATTGCAATACCTTACAGTCACTACTAAGCATATTCAATATGCTTAGTAGTACTCTTTCATTTGCATCTACAAAACTGGTCATTTGTTAACATTTGAAACAATCTTCCCGGCAGGTTCCTGTAGGAAAGGTGGGGACAAGAGCGAGACGACGCCGGTAAGCAGCGGTGGTAGCGTTACAGGAGGTGGCGGGAGCGGCACTGAGGCAGGAGGCGGCGGTGTGGGCCCAGTTATTGTCAGCGGCACGCGTGTGGTGGGCACGGGCGGAGCAGTGGGCATGGTGAGGGCTGTCGACGATGGCACCTTCGGCTCCTGCAACGGTGACCTCCTCACTACCACATCCAGAGACTCACTGCTGGGGACACGCAGTAAACAGGTGAGTGTCGTGTGTTCAACGGTGCCAGTAGATGCCATGGACCTTGTCGTTAGCCAGTGAATGGTGTCCATCACCCGGAGTAATAGGTGTCAGGGATCCGTAGTGGACCCGTGAGTGGCATCCGTCAGCCAGGCAGGGGAGTGGTGGCTGGATGCCCGTGTGACGTGCCTCTCACCTCGTACCGACTGGAGTAATTGGTATTTGTTACGACTAACACTGTCAATTTTCTGTCCAGGTGGATCTTTTTCAGTAATCTAATCACACACAACGTCTTTCAGTCTTAAAGTTCGTAAAATATATCTATGTCACTTTGGGAAATGTGATGTATCAAACCAAGAACATATAACGTATATTATATTCAGCCAGGTTCAGTTTGGATTAGCCATGGGAACGGTAGGTCGTCCAAGACACAATGCTACCTCATTAACTCGTAATGATGGTTCTTCACCTCACTCGATATACCTGTCTTGTTCATTCCCCTTTGCATCAGACTTGATGATGTATTGGAAACCTGTTGTCTCATTATGATCATCACATTTCACTGTCGCATCTCCCTGGTGTTCACTTGAAGTGGTCTTACATCACAAAACAACTTGATGTTTTGTTCATAGGACTTGGTTACATTGCTCCCATCCATGGAATTGCTCTTCCCCCCCCCCCCCCCCCTGCTCGGGATCGAACCCAGGATCATATGAATGGTTACAATGTTGAACCAGACAAATGTTATTCATCTCCGACCACGTTTTCTATGGTTCCCGTCGTCTCTTTCTCTCACAACCACTCAGCGAGAAGTAACCACTGAAGTATTTGCTCTGAATCGACTTAATGCACTCTGGCGTCATCAGTTCAATACAGAATATGTAATGACATGGTTTGGAATAAGCCAACGGGTTACTCTTCTCTTCTTGGTCGTCAGTCAACAGAAGACCTCGTTGGTCACAGAAAACGCGGTGTGAAATGGGTAACGTTTGTCTGGCCAGGTTCGAGTGAAGACACTTTCGCTAAGGTTGTATAATCAAGAGGAAGTACATTATACCGTAAATTTCCTTCCTGCTTCAGGTGTCCCTTTGGTTCTTGTGAGAGTCCTGCAGCGCCCAGGGAGATGGCCACGTACAACAATCTGGACCACAGGTCATAAATTGTTGCGATGTCTGTGCGTCTATGTGCGCAGAGTGCAGAGTAATTGTGTGGTAAATGCTCAGTGTCTTCTTTATGGTCGTTGAATTGTGGGCATCAAGTGTATTGGGATATGTTGAAACGGTCTTTGTGGTGTTGTAGTGATGGGTGATTTCCAATGCGTAAGCGGGAGAAAATGATTCTTGTTTGCCTGGGGAGTGTGGTTTCTGATGAGTGTATGTTTTGTGAGTTGGGATGTCGTCTTTTAGTGCTTGTCGGATTATTATAGTGTATGTGTGTTTTGTCTTCGTTATATGTGTTTGAGGTGAGTGGAATCTGTGGGTAGAGGTTATGAGAGTGTGAGGCAGGAGTAAGCTTTCATTTCTGGTAAGTTATAGTTAGTTATAGAGTGGTTTACATGGGAGAGGTCTTAGTGTTGTTCCATAGAACTGAGTACCAAGCATGATGAGGTGAGAGTGTACTGGGAGGTTCTTTATTTCTTTGTAAGTTTGTCGAATGTTTGTGGTTGTTATCTAGCCAGTGATTGTCCTGAAAGTATTGCTTTGTGTAGTTTTCTATATTTGCTTTTGAAAAGGTGGGAGACCAGGTAGGTGAAGCTTAGTTTAAAGTGGAGTTGATGAATTGCTTGTAGAGGATATTAAGGGATTCTTTATCTTGCCCAGATCTGGTGCCAGTTAATGCTTTGAGAGCGTTTACTATGTGTGTAAAATTTTGTGTTGATTTTTTGATGTTAGTGAATGTCATGTGTTGTCGTATGTGATGCCTAGACTGGTTCATTTTTTTCTCAGTGGCAAAACTGTCCATTCAAAGTGACTGGAGGATGTAAGTTGGACTGATGTCAGTCTGGTGTTTAAAGAGTGATGGAAGACCTCTTTGAAGAGGCGAACGTTCTGTTGTAGGTGAGCCTTTGTTCCAGTTGTGTAAAACAGTTTTACATGTTTGTTGTTGTTGCTGCTGTGGTTTCAGGGTGTTGTGGTTTGATTGTGAGGTCGTCTTCATACGAAGCATCCTTCATGTTAAGGTTTGCTGAGGTAATGAAATCGTGTAGGAAAACAGTGAAAAGAGTTGGAGAAAGCACTGCTCCTTGAGGAACTTTATGATAAAGTGAGGTGAATCTATCATTAGTGACTCTGGCATGGAGATTAATTGTAGAATTAACCAACCACTTTTCTTCATTGTTGTGGAGGGTCGTGTCAAGTATTTTTGTAGGTATGTGTCAGATGCTTTGTTGATTTCTATTGTCACAAGGAAGTTGAACCCATTTCGAATATGTTGCTTGATCTCAGTTCTTAGTGTGTTGGAAGAGTGCTTAGGTCTGAGGCTGAGTTGTGTGGGTGAGACTGGGATGTTTTGTTTGATTCTGTTGTAGATCAGTTTTACCACAGAGTTTGATACTGAGCAGTAGAAGGAGGGAGAGTTGGGTGGTTTGCAGGGTTTTAGGATTGGTGTAATGTTAGCAAGATTCCATATCTTATCTAGTGTGTTGACAGGAGTAGTTAAAGGTATCTGTAAGTGGCTGGTTTGTGTAGAGGACATAGTGCTTTATGTAGAAGTTTAGTATGTCGTCTGGCTCTTTAGCAGGAGACTTATTTAAAGTCTCAGTGTATCAGTGGCGGTGAAGGATGATAGGAAATTGTTTCTGGATGGATCTTGTGGAGATTTTTCATGACCCCTCCTGTTTAGGGATGTGGTTAGTTTGTGGCAGATTTTTGAGTTAATAGGTACTAAATCTGTAGATTTTTAGTCATCGTTCTGTCATTCATTATCTGTCTGTAGCTGAGAATCATTTCACATTATGTGATGTGAATAAAGCCTCATTACCTCTTGATACATGTCCTCATCTTGAGCAGAGGGTAAAGAACTGAAAGGTTCTCCGTGTCTTTGGACATTTTTTTAAACTCTAATTACCCATAAGAATCGAGGCAGCCAGTGAGACTCCCACTTTTTCTTAGAAGAATATACACTCATAGATCTAGACCTTTCATACAATATCAGGGCTTCTGACATGTATATATTTCTATTGGTAATAATCTATTTACGTATTCTTCCACTAGCTTCATGTATTTTAGACACCATTTTCATCCTTTTCTCTTTTTCTTTTTTACTGAAATAGGTTTTATCGTTTTTAATCTGGTCTATGATCCTATTACTTCAAAAACTTATCTCGTTACATACCTGGAATTTTCAACTTTACACATTACCATGGTGTTCATCATACATCGCCACGTGGCTTGTTATGAAGCTTGTTCACCCAGTTGGTTATTGTTAACTTCCATTCCAGTTTAACTTATCTGAAATGGTATCATGGTTTGGTTGTGACGTCTTCTCTGTCGGTTAGCGTAATCTTGATAAGCTCTCCACTTGCATTTGGGTTTTGCCTTCCAGGACCTATTACCCTCCTCCTTTCCTACTCTTTTCATAGCTTTCTTTTTTCACCACACCCCAAAGAGCTCTCCAAGACTCTTCTCCCAAATGATTCAACTCTCAAAATCTTTACCTCTAGTCACAATCACGGGATATTTGCATAGGTGTATCTTCATGATCTTTCTCGATAATGTTTTCATTCCAGTTTTCTTGGCATTATTATTGGCATTATTATTCGTCTCTCATGCTTCAGAACAGCATCTCGAGCGTTCTTGTCTCTTATGCTTCGGAACAGATTCTCGGGGCCTTATTACCATCAGTAGAACTTTGTATTTCTAACATGGCCCTTATCCCATAACCTTTCTGAAACTTTCTCATCGATCCTTAGACTTCAGTTTTCCAATTATGCTTGATCAGTTATCGACTTAAAAAATTCGTCTTTGCTTTATACTCTCAGAAAACGTCAACTAACTATCTATCATTAACTCTAATACCTGCTTTTATGAGGTGGATCGGGTACATACAGCCTCATAGATCAGTCACAAGTACCCTCAACTTATGCTTAGTATATCGAAATATATGGTGGAATTCCACATTGATATAATCTCTTCCTGCTCTCTCACTTAGCATTGTTGGTCGATTTCTTATATGAGACCAAATATTATCACTACAGTAGTAAACAAAATGCTTCCACCTTCAACTGGAATAACCCAAGCACAAACCTTGCAGTACATCTGTCTGTCTCTGTTGCAGGATTTCATCTCGCGTTCATCTGCCTTGATATATGTCTCCTTGATCCTAACACAGTGTGTGTGCTTCAGGGAGCACACACACTGTGTTATGCAGACTGTGTACTCCTTCATAAACACTTACTGCATACTGATGTATGATGTATACTTTCTGACTGAAGCTTACTGAGTGTTAAGGGTTTATGCATAACATAGATTTGCATATTCTATTACTGATATGGATAATTCATTATATTTTCCATCGATAATGTAGTTAATATTACTTTGCATTGCTCTGTAAACGATCTCTACTGAATAGCCCATATTGTGCATTGTATAACATGTATATTCTGTATATCTTCTAATCTAATCCATGAACGAATAGTGCTCTATATTCTAGGCTGAATATTAAATGCACCAGCAATGATATATGTTTGCAATTACTCTGGTTCTGTACCATAAATGGGTACGCCATGACTGCCTCAAGCCCTAGCATTTAGTAGTATTAATCCTCGAACCGAATTTTCATAACAGTGATTCACTTTAGTTCGAATCAGACAACTGTTTTCATGATTCAGGTCGTGTATTCCCATATTCAAACTCTCATTCCCTGACTCACTTTGACTACTCCTTGGCCAACTCACGTCTCGTACCTGCGCATGAATTAGGCTGAGCACTTCAGAGGTGATCTTACCTACGTCCTCCTGCAGGGGGAGATGCTCGAGAGCTTCCGCGGAGGAAACACGACCCTGCCCATCCTGGGGGTGCAGCAGCTGGGGGAGGACCCAGGCAGGCACGTCGTCCTGGAAGGTGGGTTGCTTACTGTATAAATGTGTGTGTGTGTGTGTGTGTGTGTGTGTGTGTGTGTGTGTGTGTGTGTGTGTGTGTTTCTGTGCATTTAAGTACTGATTCTTTGCTCTATCGTAATACTGTCTTGTGTATTTCGAGGAGAATGTTTACAGTCTTGATTTCCCCGTCTTCAAACCTCTTGTGTATACGTGTGAGTGTGTGTGTGTGTGTGTGTGTGTGTGTGTGTGTGTGTGTGTATGAATCAGTAGTTACGTAGATATAATATCGTTTATATTTAGAGATAAAGTAAGCTTATATTTAAGGTGTAAGATTAGCCAGAATGGAATCGGAAGTCTTGCTCATCATTACCTCTCGTGTTATCATCTTTAAACCATCCATTCATGTCCTGCTTGAGGTTTATGTCCTCTCTCGCTCTCTGTTCTGCAAGGATTGTATCGGCCTCTGCTAACGTGACGAGTCTTGTGTGCTTGTATTCCAGCTATTGATGTCTGAACATGCTCCTGCTTCCTCTAGTTTCTGTGTAGAGAGCAGCCACATGAGGATTAACCGTTATGAGAACCTCTCTTTCCCCCTTTCAAACAGCGAAGCTTTGGAGTTTTCTTCCACTTTCCGTCTTCCTATTTTTCTGTAACTTTTCCACCGACGTACTTAAGGATCTCGCACTTTTCACTCTCCCTTTGATCCAAGTTGGCCACAACTAGGGCATGATTTTACCTCGTGCCATTTTCTGTTATTGTGAACAGAAAAGTTGGAAATATTATTAGATATATTCTTGCTGGAAGTCGAGTATCGAGTGTGATGTATTAAGTGTTTTTCACGGTGATATGTTTATACTGTAGTAATGACGGAAACATCAGTCTTCAAGCAGTATTCTTTACCCTTCATTCATCTTTCTCGTCTCGAAAAGTCCCAGTATGTTCAAGTTCCTTTCTGTCATTATTTCATTCACTTCCTCTACTTTCCCTCTTCTTGTCGACGCGTTGGCTGTAGCTGCTGTAATGGTATTTCATTTTCGCGAACCAAATCCATGTCCATCTCCACGGCAATCCGTCTTGTTATTTATCATCGTGTTCTGTGGCTCAGTTTGCGTTACTTGACTGTGATGGGTCCACCAGCTGCTGGCTGCGTCTCTCCTGGTTATTTAGGACTGGTAATGAATTGCCTCTTAAGGGTATAGGATTTCTCTAAAGGATTTGCAGGTAGACGATCTAGTCTGATTAAGCTGTTACATCTCTGTACATATATTGAATTTAACGAGCTATGCAAATGAAATACATTTTGTGAAAAAGAAAATTCTTGGCTACTTTTCACTCGTGTCAGTGCTGTGTTATGTACTTAGAACTACTATGAGAGGCTGTTTTACTGTAGCTCTGTAAATGTTTGCGATTCAGGTGTTTAGCTGTCATTCCCATAATAAGTTGTCATGTTTGGACCTGTAGCTATCATTCCTGGGCTTAGTTTTCATTTCCTTGATTAAGATTATCACTAAGTGTCTTCCTGCGTTGGGTCATCGCCTAATCTCACAAGAACATGTTTTTCTGCATGCGACAGATCGCTCTTTCTCTGTGTCGTATACAACGAAATATTAACTCTCATCAACACCAAAAGTTTTAAGCATCATGAATGTCTGACTCTCCGTTGTACGGGAATCAAACATCTAGTGCGGTCGCCTTGCGTTGAAGTGTACAGCTACGCTAACAGGAACACGTTGTTGATATATTCTCTGTTCCCAGGTATGCGTCCCTTGGGATCTTCGCTGAGTACGTCGTGCTCCAGCTTCCGCACCGGCGTTCATGTGGGCGGGATGAGCAGCGTGCCAACGGTGGGTAGCGGGGTCATGGGTGGCGTGTCAGGCCTAATGGGAACTCCAGGTCTGATAAACACACCGGCTACCTCCTCATCTCCTCTTCTGCAAGTGACTTTAGTTCCTGAGAATGTCGCTAAGGACCGCGGTCCACAGTCTTCGCGAGGAAATGAAGGTGTTAGTGTGTTGTGAGCTTCACCTCGAACCACAGAGACCAGTGTGGTTGAATCACAGTTTCTCGTGGTTCCTGATGGATGGAGCGTAGTACCACAGGGAACACTGGACGCTCATGGCCTGCCTGGACCGCAGGAACCTGTCAGTGCTGAAGAATTCTGTGCCCGACAGAGATCACTGGCTGCTGATGGCAGGTGTGGTACACAGCAACCAGTGGCAGCTAAGAGCGGGAGTAGACTACAGAAATGATCTGGGTCCTCAAGTTCGCCCTTAGCCACAGTGACGAGTGGCTGATGCTTGGCAAAGGACGCGCAGTCTTAGCTGGAAAGACAGTGACGATTGGATGGTAAATGTCAATTGAAACCCCGAGATCACTGGCTGTCGAATATGGACCAGAAGTTATTAAAGACTGGCCATGATTGCAGGATAACAGAATCTCATGAGGGAATTTCTTGACCATAGCAATCAATGAGTGCGGGAGAACAGCCAGGATAATAGGATATCATTAGCTTTTGAAGGTTCGTCTGGACCAAAAGGGGACCAAGAACTGATGAGGGATGGCTTGGAATACGAAGCACAGTAGAGGCTGTGGGCCACAGGAACCAATAATTACTGAAGAACTTCGTCGACTCTGAAATCAGTAGCTGACGAAGGATCGGCTGAATCACAAGGATTATGACCATATAAGTCTCTACTTTCACTGAATCGTAAGCACTTACAGTGACTCTACTCCCACATATACATGGATATACTGAGGTATATCCGAGGTATGACTGACATCCAGGAACAGCGTTGTCCACACTGTTTCTATACGACATTGCTTGGCCTCCTTGATCCACAAAATGCAATGTGAAAGTCTCGTTTATTTTCCTGAAAGACCTAAACTTAAGTTCTACTGAATATTATGTACACATAAGACAACATATTAAGTGATTGTAGGATATTTTGCATATTATAGTCAGGGTGTATCAACACTTTTCATTATTACAAAGTACTATGCTGTGATTAATTTGTGTTATATTGTGCTGTTGATTTTAAAATCGGTGAAAGAAAATCCTGATACTGTGTTCTGAGACGTAGCGATCTGTTTTGAGAATGATACCGTGTGGTTATGTGAAATTAGCTGAGAGTTCTTTTGGCTTGCAAGATATAATGCATTTTGAATATTGACGTCACTCAGGAATTCAAGAGGCCAATTACCGTAGTAGATTTGGAAAATTAAGTAAGTACAGAAGCAGGCGGCTGTCGAGACGATAACGGAGACGACTTTCCAAATGTTCGTAGAGTCAGGCGTAACCTGTGAATCGTGAGTGTGTGGGGCAAGCGGTCGTCTTCAGACCAGTGGCTGGCTGTCGGAGGTCTGAGGCAAGAGTCACATGCCCTGCTGGTGGTGTCCTACCGGCGATAAGGCAAAGTTGAGCAGTTCATCCCACGCCGCTGACCACCACAAGCAAACGTTAGTCTCATTGAGAACTTCCAGGCGTCTACAGACCACCGCTAATGTATTACCACACTGTATGTTCCCATGGACCAGTGAGGCGATCCATGTAGTGTGGGTGTGGCAGACAAAGATCACTGCTGACACTAGACTGTGGTAAACATGAAGGAAACGCTCCTGTACCAAGAGCCAGTCACATCTCTCACGAAACATTACTGATTTATATGACAAAGGATCATAGTGTGTAATGATTTATATGACAGAGGATCATACTGTGTGATGATTTATATGTCAGAGATTTATACTGTGTCATTTTGTTCTCAGTATCAGGTAAGAATCAGTATCAAACACCATATATATATATATATATATATATATATATACATATATATATATATATATATATATATATATATATATATATATATATATATATATATATATATATATATATATATATATATATATATGTATATATATATATATATATATATATATATATATATATATATATATATATATATATATATATATATATATACACACACACACACCACACAATGTTTAGAGAATGACAGGAAAATAATTGTTTAAGTCAGGTCATTATGTAAATCCAAACATGCTCCTTTATTTTGTCAGTAACACAAATAGAAACAACTTCATACACCAACATATCTCTCAGGGTTGAAGTAAAGTATATAGAAGGTTTACAGATAACAGAAGCATATAGTCAGACAAACCGCTAGACAGTGTTCAGCTCATTGCATGTGAGTGAGTGTATTTTCACTGAAAACTTTTATATATACATAATGACAAGAGTTCCTGAATCGTAGAGGACAGTTACCAGTTTCTCATGTCACAATGATAACTGAGTCGTATGACAGAACCAGGAAGTGAGATGATGACATTGCTTACACGAAAGTCCAACTGCCACACAGGAAATTTCCAGTGTCAATATAAAAGATAAGTGGCGATAACTGGCAATGGGTGGATACGGAGAGTGGTATAACGATGACTGAGGACACTGTGTTAGAGAAAGACACGGGTTCGAGCCCCACATCCCAGTGATGGACCCACAGGAAGTGGCTGACGTCGAGTGTGTCTATTTGCAGTAAAACGAAACTCACAAACACATCTCCCAAGCATATAATCACCAAGATTCATTCATCCTTTTTAATAGCACAACCAACTCCCCCACTGTTCATGTGTAATAAAACCTGAGAATTGTTCCAAATGATTTTTATCCTAGTGCTACTTACTGTCAAGTTATGAATTATTGATTATCTCCTGTTAAACAGAGAGGAAACATCCCTAACTATATATATATATATATATATATATATATATATATATATATATATATATATATATATATATATATATATATGCACATTTATACTCATATTTCTATTTACAATTAAGAATGTGTTTGTGTGTGTAAAGATATTGATATTTTGTGTAGAAAAGATTATATTATCACGAGGTGATTTTTACCATTCTATCCATTTCTCTCTCTCTCTCTCTCTCTCTCTCTCTCTCTCTCTCTCTCTCTCTCTCTCTCTCTCTCTCTCTCTCTCTCTCTCTCTCTCTCTCTCTCTCATTTTTTTGCCTTCCTATATATGGGTCTATAAATTTTCCACTCTGTTACAGCTCTATTTACAACCATCTATTTGTTTATCAGTCTAACAATACATATATATATATATATATATATATATATATATATATATATATGGTTTTATTCTTTAGAGTCACATTTGCAGACATTTTCTTTTCTACGTTTTGTAAAGGTCACAGAACTGATACATTATACATATATATATATATATATATATATATATATATATATATATATATATATATATATATATATATATATATATATATATATATAAACCATTAATACTCTCAAATCACTTTTCATAGGCATCATCTTGTTTAAGAACTGTCATGAAGCCTTTCCATCAGCAAATGCCCGGAAGAGGTGAAATATCTTTTGAATTACATATTTCCAGTTTGATACCAACATAATGAATATGAGTTTATTATTTTTGATAGATCTGATATCATATATATATATATATATATATGTATATATATATATATATATATATATATATATATATATATATATATATATATATATATATATATATATATATATATTATTATTATTTTTTTATTATGCTTTGTCGCTGTCTACCGCGTTAGCGAGGTAGCGCAAGGAAACAGACTAAAGAATGGCCCCATCCACCCACATACACATGTATATACATACACGTCCGCACACGCACATATGCATACCTATACATTTCAGCGTATATATACATCCACAGACATATACATATATATACATATATATACATGGTTCCATCCGCTGCCAAATCCACTCCCAGATATCTAAAACACTTCACTTCCTCCAGTTTTTCTTCATTCACACTTACCTCCCAATTGACTTGTCCTTCAACCCTACTGTACCTAATATCCTTGCTTTTACTCACATTTACTCTCAGCTACCTTCTTTCACACTCTTTACTAAACTCAGTCACCAGCTTCTGCAGTTTCTCGCCCGAATCAGCCACCAGCGCTGTATCATCCGCGAACAACAACTGACTCACTTCCCAAGCTCACTCATCCACAACAGACTGCATACTTGCCCCTCCTTCCAAAACTCTTGTATTCACCTCCCTAACAACCCCATCCATAAACAAATTAACCATGGAGACATCACGCACCCCTGCCGTAGACCGACATTCACTGAGAACCAATCACTTTCCTCTCTTCCTACTCGTACACATGCCTTACATCCTCGATATAAACTTTGCTTCTAACAGCTTTCCTCCCATACCATATATTTTTGATACCTTCCACAGAGCATCTCTATCAACTCTATCATATGCCTTCTCCAGATCCATAAATGCTACATACAAATCCATTTGCTTTTCTAAGTATTTCTCACATACATTCTTCAAAGCAAACACCTGATCCACACATCCTCTACCACTTCAGAAACCACACTGCTCTTCCCCAATCTGATGCTCTGTACATGCCTTTACCCTCTCAATCAATACCCTCCCATATAATTTCCCAGGAATACTCAACAAACTTATACCTCTGCAATTTGAGCGCTCTCCTTTATCCCCTTTGCCTTTGTACAATGGCACTATGCATGCATTCCGCCAATCCTCGGGCGCCTCACCACTAGTCACACATAAATTAGATATCCTTACCAACCAGTCAACAACACAATCACCCCCTTTTTTAGTAAATTCCACTGCAATACCATCCAAACCCGCTGCCTTGCCAGCTTTCATATTCCACAAAGCTTTTACTACCTCTTCTCTGTTTACCAAATCATTCTCCCTAACCCTCTCACTTCGCACACCACCTCGACCAAAACACCCTATATCTGCCACTCTATCATCTGACACATTCAACAAACCTTCAAAATACTCGTTCCATCTCCTCACATCACCACTACTTGTTATCACCTCCCCATTAGCCCCCTTCACCGATGTTACCATTTGTTCTCTTGTCTTACTTTATTTACCTCCTTTCAAAACATCTTTTTATTCCCCCTTAATTTCAATGATACTCTATTACCAAAACTCTCATTTGCCCTCTTTTTCACCTCTTGCACCTTTCTCTTAACCTCCTGCCTCTTTCTTTTATGCATCTCCCAGTCATTTGCACTATTTTCCTGCAAAAAACGCACAAATGCCTCTCTTCTCTTTCACTAATAATCTTAGTTCTTCATCCCATCACTCACTACACTCTCTAAGCTGCCCACCGCCCACGCTTCTCATGCCACAAGCATCTTTTGCGCAAGCCATCACTGCTTCCCTAAATACATCCCATTCCTCCCCCACTCCCCTTACGTCCTTTGCTCTCACGTTTTTCTATTCTGCACTCGGTCTCTCCTGGTACTTACGCTCACTACTCTCTTCACACAAACATTCTCTCTTCTTTTCTGAAAACCTTTACAAATCTTCACCTTTACCTCCACAAGATAATGGTCAGACATCCCTCCAGTTGCACCTCTCAGCACATTAACGTCCAAAAGATTCTCTTTCGCGCTCCTATCATATTAACACGTAATGAATAACGCTCTCTGGCCATCTCTCCTACTTACATACGTATACTTATGTATATCTCTCTTTTTAAACCAAGTATTCCCAATCACCAGTCCTTTTTCAGCACACAAATCTACAAGCTCTTCACCATTTCCATTTACAACACTGAACACCCCATGTACACCAATTATTCCCTCAACTGCCACATTCCTCACCTTTGCATTCAAATCACCCAATACTCTAACCTGGTCTCGTGCATCAAAACTACTAACACACTCACTCAGCTGCTCCCAAAACACTTGCCTCTCATGATCTTTCTTCTCATGCCCAGGTGCATAGGCACCAATAATTACCCATCTCTCTCGATCCACTTTCAGTTTTATCCATATCAATCTAGAGTTTACTTTCTTACACTCTATCACATACTCCCACCACTCCTGTTTCAGGAGTAGTGCTACTCCTTCCCTTGCTCTTTTCCTCTCACCAACCCCTGACTTTACTCCCAAAACATTCCCAAACCGCTCTTCCCCTTTACCCTTGAGCTTCGTTTCACTCAGAGCCAAAACATCCAGGTTCCTTCCTCAAACATACTACCTATCTCTCCTTTTTTCTCATCTTGGTTACAGCCACACACGTTTAGACACCCCAATCTGAGCCTTCGAGGAGGATGAGCACTCCCCGCGTGACTCCTTCTTCTGTTAACCTTTTTAGAAAGTTAAGATACAAGGAGGGGAGGGTTTCTAGACCCCCGCTCCCGTCCCCTTTAGTCGTCTACTACGACACGTGAGGAATGCGTGGGAAGTATTCTTTCTCCCTTATCCCCAGGGATATATATATATATATATATATATATATATATATATATATATATATATATATATATATATATATATATATATATATATATATACAGAACCACTACCAATAAAAGGAAACACGAGGATCCTGAAAGTTTTCATGTATTACCACATCCTCAAAGAATTAATTACAAATTCGGTAACTAGTTTCTGAAGATTTGGTAATACATGAATATGATTAGGACTCTTGTTTCCTTTTCCAAGTGGTGATTCTGTATATATGAAGTCACATGTTTATTATGATTTTTTGCATTCATATATATATATATATATATATATTTTTTTTTTTTTTTTTTTTTTTTTTTTTTTTTATACTTTGTCGCTGTCTCCCGCGTTTGCGAGGTAGCGCAAGGAAACAGACGAAAGAAATGGCCCAACCCCCCCCCCATACACATGTACATACACACGTCCACACACACAAATATACATACCTACACAGCTTTCCATGGTTTACCCCAGACGCTTCACATGCCTTGCTTCACTCCACTGACAGCACGTCAACCCCTGTATACCACATGACTCCAATTCACTCTATTCCTTGCCCTCCTTTCACCCTCCTGCATGTTCAGGCCCCGATCACACAAAATCTTTTTCACTCCATCTTTCCACCTCCAATTTGGTCTCCCTCTTCTCCTCGTTCCCTCCACCTCCGACACATATATCCTCTTGGTCAATCTCTCCTCACTCATTCTCTCCATGTGCCCAAACCATTTCAAAACACCCTCTTCTGCTCTCTCAACCACGCTCTTTTTATTTCCACACATCTCTCTTACCCTTGCGTTACTTACTCGATCAAACCACCTCACACCACACATTGTCCTCAAACATCTCATTTCCAGCACATCCATCCTCCTGCGCACATCTCTATCCATAGCCCACGCCTCGCAACCATACAGCATTGTTGGAACCACTATTCCCTCAAACATACCCATTTTTGCTTTCCGAGATAATGTTCTCGACTTCCACACATTTTTCAAGGCTCCCAAAATTTTCGCCCCCTCCCCCACCCTATGATCCACTTCCGCTTCCATGGTTCCATCCGCTGACAGATCCACTCCCAGATATCTAAAACACTTCACTTCCTCCAGTTTTTCTCCATTCAAACTCACCTCCCAATTGACTTGACCCTCACCCCTACTGTACCTAATAACCTTGCTCTTATTCACATTTACTCTCAACTTTCTTCTTCCACACACTTTACCAAACTCAGTCACCAGCTTCTGCAGTTTCTCACATGAATCAGCCACCAGCGCTGTATCATCAGCGAACAACAATTGACTCACTTCCCAAGCTCTCTCATCCCCAACAGACTTCATACTTGCCCCTCTTTCCAGGACTCTTGCATTTACCTCCTTTACAACCCCATCCATAAACAAATTAAACAACCATGGAGACATCACACACCCCTGCCGCAAACCTACATTCACTGAGAACCAATCACTTTCCTCTCTTCCTACACGTACACATGCCTTACATCCTCGATAAAAACTTTTCACTGCTTCTAACAACTTGCCTCCCACACCATATATTCTTAATACCTTCCACAGAGCATCTCTATCAACTCTATCATATGCCTTCTCCAGATCCATAAATGCTACATACAAATCCATTTGCTTTTCTAAGTATTTCTCACATACATTCTTCAAAGCAAACACCTGATCCACACATCCTCTACCACTTCTGAAACCGCACTGCTCTTCCCCAATCTGATGATATATATATATATATATATATATATATATATATATATATATATATATATATATATATATATATATACATATATATATATCATTCCATTGAGGCTTTATTATCGACACAAGTATTCAAAAGATTAAAGAACTTGTAACTGATACTTCTGGAGGTAACCCTGGAAACGGGGATCAAGTATGAAAATTTTATATATATATATATATATATATATATATATATATATATATATATATATATATATTGTTGATAATTTGACGATCACACTTGTCCTTGACAATATCATGAAGGGTAGTCACAATTCAGCAGGATTTTAAATCGTTTATTGAAACTGTACAATACACAACGTGTGTCACGGAAACAATCTTCCTCATCAGGTATAAACACTTCACAAAAGTTCTCCACCTAACACAAGACTCTAGACCCTCTTGAGTCATGACAGAGCTGAAACTACTATATCCATGGTCGGCCTTTAAAGAAAGCGGAGAGTGGGGGGGTGCCTGTCTTGGGTAGGGTTGGGTGTTCTTGAAAGCGCTGTTCATCATCTACCAAATCTTTATGCATGAACTACGACGGCATGAGAACATGAACACCCAGGTCTGTTACCACCCTCATCCAACCCTCCCTAACCACCGTCAACCCCATCCACACCTCCTTAACCACTTTACCCCCCACCCCGCGTTTTCTTTAACGTTTGACCATGGATATATCAGTTTCTGCTCAGACGTGGTGGCAAGATGGTCTGCAGGACTGTGTGTTTGTGTTGAATGTTGAAACTTAATGAATTGTATACTCCTGATGGGGTTGATTTCTCCTGTGAAACGCGTAATGTACTGTCAAGTTTCAGTAAACATTTTGAACTCCTCCTGAAGCTCGCTATATATATATATATATATATATATATATATATATATATATATATATATATATATATATATATATATATATATATATATATATATATCTTTTGTGACATTTTTCCCTGTGGTTATCAGCAAATACTTAGATCAAAAGCAGATGAGTGTGTCAAGCAGTTTTGATGCAAGAGACAGGGTATTAGTAATGGGTGATTTCAATGCGAAAGTAACTAGTGTGCAGTTGAGGGTACAGCCGGGATGCAGAGGGTATTCAATAAAGTGAAGGAAAATGGTGAATAGTATGTGGAGTTGTGTACTGGAAAAGAAGTGGTTTGTTAGAATACCTCGTTTGAAAAGAGGGACACACACAAGTATATGTATGGGAGCAGGAAAGACGGTCAGGGGACATGACTGGAGAGACTCTTGGATGTGAATATGTTGAGAGTGGTAGCTGGTGGGATGTGTGATCTCTAACTGTTGGAGGCAAGGGTGAAGATTTTATAGGTTTTCGAAATGAAGGAAACAATATGGGTGAGAAGAGGGTGGCGAAAATAAGCAAGCTTGGAGAAGCGTGTGTAAATGTATACCAGAAGAGATTGAACACAGAATGACAAATGGTAGGAGGAGTGGGTGAGGAATGGGGTGTATTTAGGAAAGGAGTGCTGGCATGTGCTTGAGATGTGTGTGGCATGAAGAAGGTAATGGGTGGGACGACGACGAAGTAAAGTTGTTGGTGATTAAGAAAACAGGTATATGGGTAGTACTTACAGGGAAGGAATGCTAATGATTGGGAAATGTACAAGAGAATGCTGCAGGTGGTCAATAAGAAGTGGAGGACTGATAAAGAGGGCAGAAGAGAATTGTACTAAGTGAATATCAGTAAACATCAGGGAGAATAGGATGTTTTAGAGGAATGTTGTTATTGTGATAAAAGCAAGAGAATGAATACGAACGTCGTTGAACGGAAAAGATGGGGAAGTGGGGAAAGGTAATGATGAGGTGAGGAGACAGAATGAGTGTTGTGAAGAACTGTTAAATGTGTTTGATGATAGGTTGGCAGATGTAAGATGTTTAATTCAAGGTTATTTTCGAAGAGAGAGTGAGTCGTGGAAAGTGGTTAAGGAAGAAGAGATGGTGAAAGCCGTGCGTAAGATGAAATATGGCATGGCGGCTGGAGTGGAGTGGGGTGGATGGTATTGCAGTTGAATTTCTCTGGATTTTCAATGAAAGTGTGCTGTGAGGTTTCTGACAATTAGTGGAATCCGTGTACAATGCCACTGTATAAAGACAAGGGGACGAAGGTGAATACTTAAACTTCAAACGACAAAGGTATAAGTTTATATAGTGTACCTGGTAAGTTGTATACTAACGAGTGATGATGGAAAGGGCGATGGCATATGCTGAGCGTCAGACTAGGTATGAAAACTGCTTCAGGATGTGTGGATCAGGTGTTTGCTTTAAGGAATGTGAGCGTGAAATACTCGCAGAAACAGAAGGATTTGTACCTGGCATTTATAGATATGGAGAAAACATATGATTAGGTTATTAGAGATGCCTTGTGAAATAAATGTCTTACGGATATATAGTGTGGGAGGAAAACTATTAGAAGCAGTGAGAAGTTTTTATCAAGGGTGCATGACGTGGTCGAGTGGGGAAGGAGAGCGAGTGAATGTTTGTCTGCGGCAGGGGTGTTTGATGTCACCGTGGCTGTTAGATTTATTTATGGATGGGGTAGTGAAGGAGGTAAATGTAAGAGTTTTAGAGGAAGGGGTGAATGTGCAATATTTAGAGGATAAGAGGAACTTGGGAAGTGAGTCGGTTGTCGTTTACTGATGATACAGTAGAAGCTGCAGAGGTTGATGACTGAGTATGGGAGGGTGTGTGAAAGGAGGAAATTGAGAGTAAATATGAATAAACGCAAAATTTTTAAGTGAACAGGGCAGAGGGACGGAGTAACTGGGATGAGAGTCTGAATGGATAAAAATGGGAAGAAGTGAAGTGTTATATGAACCTAGGAGAAGACTTGGCAGCAAATACAACCATGGAAGCGAAAGTAGGTCATAGGGTGGATGAGGGAGCACTGAGGATTGTAGCCCCAACGATGTGTATGAATGCGAGACATAGACTGTAGCAGATGAGGATGTGCGGAGGACGAACGATGTGCTTGAGGACAATATGTGGTGTTAGGAGGGTTGTTCGAGTAAGTGATCAATGAGTAAGAGAAAGGTGTGGTTGAGAGAGTTGAAGAGTGTACTGTAGTGGTTTGGATATATAGAGAGAATGAGAAACAAAGATGACAAAGAGGATATGTGTGCTAGAAGAAAAGTATGTCCAACTGGAGATGAAAGGATGAGGTGAACAATATTTTATGTGATCGGGGCCTGAATATACAGGAGAGTGAAAGGCGTGCATGGAACAGAGAATATTCGAACGACGTGTTAACGACGCTTCTTGAATTGGCCGAAAGAACTTTAGAAATGTTTGGTTATGGATATAGGCCCGATGTTTCGGCATGTTGCACATGACAGAGAGAGAATGAATACAAGCAAATAAGTCCTATCTTCGCCTGTTCCTGACGCTATTTCACTAGCGCAGGAAACTGATATATATATATATATATATATATATATATATATATATATATATATATATATATATATATATATTCTTTTTTTTATTATACTTTGTCGCTGTCTCCCGCGTTAACGAGGTAGCGCAAGGAGACAGACGAAAGAATGGCCCAACCCACCCACATACACATGTATATACATACACGCCCACACACATTTGCAATCGAATATATATATATATATACATATATATATATATATATATATATATATATATATATATATATATATATATATATATATATATGTATATATATATATATATATTTTTTTTTTTTTTGCTTTGTCGCTGTCTCCCGCGTTTGCGAGGTAGCGCAAGGAAACAGACGAAAGAAATGGCCCAACCCACCCCCGTACACATGTATATACATACGTCCACACACGCAACTATACACACCTACACAGCTTTCCATGGTTTACCCCACACGCTTCACATGCCCTGATTTAATCCACTGCCAGCACGTCAACCCCGGTATACCACATCGCTCCAATTCACTCTATTCCTTGCTCTCCTTTCACCCTCCTGCATGTTCAGGCCCCGATCACACAAAATCTTTTTCACTCCATCTTTCCACCTCCAATTTGGTCTCCCTCTTCTCCTTGTTCCCTCCACCTCCGACACATATATCCTCTTGGTCAATCTTTCCTCATTCATCCTCTCCATGTGCCCAAACCACTTCAAAACACCCTCTTCTGCTCTCTCAACCACGCTCTTTTTATTTCCACACATATCTCTTACCCTTACGTTACTCACTCGATCAAACCACCTCACACCACACATTGTCCTCAAACATCTCATTTCCAGCACATCCATCCTCCTGCGCACAACTCTATCCATAGCCCACGTCTCGCAACCATACAACATTGTTGGAACCACTATTCCTTCAAACATACCCATTTTTGCTTTCCGAGATAATGTTCTCGACTTCCACACATTCTTCAAGGCCCCCAGGATTTTCGCCCCCTCCCCCACCCTATGATCCACTTCCGCTTCCATGGTTCCATCCGCTGCCAGATCCACTCCCAGATATCTAAAACACTTCACTTCCTCCAGTTTTTCTCCATTCAAACTCACCTCCCAATTGACTTGACCCTCAACCCTACTGTACCTAATAACCTTGCTCTTATTCACATTTACTCGTAACTTTCTTCTTCCACACACTTTTCCAAACTCAGTCACCAGCTTCTGCAGTTTCTCACATGAATCAGCCACCAGCGCTGTATATATATATATATATATATATATATATATATATATATATATATATATATATATATATATATATATATATATATTGGAAAAGATCACAACTGAGCGCGTGATCAAGTAACTTCCTTCTAATCCACGGGGAAATGAAAAGACGATAAGTTCCTGGAACTTATCGTCTTTCTTTCCCCCTTGGATTAGAGGCAATATATATGTATATATATATATATATATATATATATATATATATATATATATATATATATATATATATATATATATATATATATATATATATATATATGTATATATATATATATATATATATATATATATATATATATATATATATATATATATATATATATATATATATATATATATATATATATATATATATATATATATATTGGGTTGTAAAACGATTTTTTTTGCAGAAATTTCTATGGAAATGACTTGAGATTATAGAAACATCTTCTGGAAGCGGGTCAGTCTTTTGTGACATGAATCTTTACAGGGGTATCGTAGTAACACCTGGACTCATATATAGATGGTGGTCCTTATCTAACTATCTATACGTACAATATATATATATATATATATATATATATATATATATATATATATATATATATATATATATATATATATATATATATATATATAAACGTGTATACTTTCAAGTGACTTTCACAGGCATTTCCTTGTTTAAGTATTTTCCCTGAGGCCTTCCCATCGGCAAAAGATATGTAAGGGCGACAGAAGTTGTAAATGATGCAATATTACCAGTTCGGTACCACTTAGGAGGATCAACATAAGATATTTTTGTAATAGATCCTGATATATTGCCAGTGTAAGCCATGATCCCTGGAAGCTCCCTATATTGTGTATTATAATGTAAATAATGTTTGTGCTACTGTTTATAGATCATGCGTCTTATTCATGATCATTTTGTCACACACAATAAAATGCTTTTATGTCTTGGTTAAAAGCAATTTGTTCTTAACCTTTGAAAATATAAGAGAGGGAGAGAATAGACAAATTTTTTTCCCTTATAAGCCATTAACCAAAGCTGTTTTAGCGACACCGTATATTGTAATCCAAATTTCATAGTTTGATGTACTTAACATTATTTCGTTAAATGCAATATGTTGAATCATGGAAAATAAATTACTTAGAATTATTAATCAAAATAATTATTGATGTGGATTTTGGTAAATCTTTGAAAACCGTCTGTAATTTCGCCGAACTGTCTTTAGGGTCCAGAGACTTATCTAAAATTGATTTTATAGGTAAAATGAACGAATGAAACTGGCTAATGCAATACGTGTCAGCGGCTGACGAAGGATAATATCTGCAGAAGTTGTTGACTGAGTTTGGAAGGGTGTGAGAAACGAGAAACTTGACAGTAAATGTAAAGAAATGCAAAGTTCAGCAGGGTTGAGGTACAGATTAGTTAGGGTGCGAGTTTGAGCGAAGAAAAATTGAAGGAAGTGAAGTGTTTTAGATATCTGAGAGTGGACGTGGCAACGAATGGAACCATGGAAGCGGAAGAGAGAAAAATGCAAGGCTACATAGCCTGGAATTTTTCCTGATTTTTTTGAAAAAATGGATTTTCTTGAAAATTTCAGCATATGTGCTCTTAATTATGCTGAATAAGAATCTGTGGTCAAAACCTAAAAATTCGTACAATTAGTCGAGTAATTAGCATGTGAATAATGATGTAATTAATCCAAGTGTTAATTAAACGCTTAATATTACGAAATGCTGTCTTTTGACTACAAATACTTAATCACCATATAGATTAATATCTATACACAGATTTTCATTAAAATCTGTGGAAGTTCAAAATCTAAGCAAAATGGACGCTGAATAAGAATCTGTGGTCAAAATCTAAAAATCTGAGGAAATTCAAAGTCTGATTTTTTTGAAAACATGGATTTTGTTGAAAATGTCAGCATAGATGCTCTTAAGTAGACTGAATAAGAATCTGTGGTCAAAACCAGAAAATTCGTATAATTTGTCAAGTGATTAGCATGTGAATATTATTAAAACTAATCCAAGTGTTAATTAAACACTTAATATTACGAAATGCAGTCTTTTGACTCCAAATGCATAATCACCATATAAAATGATATCTATGCACAGATTTTCATTAAAATCTGTGGAAGTTCAAAATCTAAGCAAAATGGACGCTGAATAAGAAACTGTGGTCAAAATCTAAAAATTCTTATAATAAGTCGAGTAATTAGCATAAAATGTTCATAATCTATCAAAGTGTTAATTAAACGATTATTATTACGAAATGCATTATTTTGACTCCAAATACTTTATCACCATATACAGTAACATCTACAAGCAGATTTTTATTAAAATCTGAGGAAAGTTCAAAATCTGGATTTTTCTTGATTTTTTTTGAAAAAATTGACTTTTTTGAAAATAGCATATATGAATACGAATCTGTGGTCAAAACCTAAAAATTCATATAATTAGTCAGAATAAATAGCATGTGAATATTATCATAATTAATCCAAGTGTTAATTAAACGATTAACATTCTGAAATGCAGGCTTTTGACTCCAAATACTTAATCATCATATACAATAACATCCATAGACAGATTTTCATTAAAATTTGAGGAAGTTCAAAATCTGAGCAAAATGCCAGGCTATAGCCTTGGATTTTTCTTGATTATTTTTAAAAAATGGATGTTGAAAATTTCAGCACATATGCTCTTATGTATGTTGAATAAGAATATATGCTCAAAACCTAAAAATTCCCATAATTATTCGAATAATTACCATGTAAATATTATTGTAATTAATCCAAGTGTTAAATAAACGCTTAATATTAGGAAATGCAGTGTTTTGACTAATAACTTAATTACCATAAAGAAGAACATCTATACACAGATTTTTATTGAAATCTGAGGAAGTCGAAAATCTGAGCAAAATGCAAGGCTATAGCCTGGGATTTTTCTTGTTATTGAAAATTTGATTTTCCTGAGATTTTCAGCATAGATGCTCATTTGTATGATGAATAAGAATCTTTGGCCAAAACCTAAAAAATTGTATATTTAGCCGAGTAATTATCTGTAAATATTATTATAATTAATCCAAGTGTTAATCAAACGCTTAATATTGCGAAATGCAGTCTTTTGATACAAATACTTAATCAACATATAGAATAACATCTATACACATATTTTCATTAAAATCTGAGGAAGTTCAAAATCTGAGCAAAATGGATTTTGTTAAAAATATCAGCATAGATGCTCTCAAGTATGCTGAATAAGAATCTGTAATCAAAATCTAAAAATTCGTATAATTCGAGTAATTAGCATGTAAATATTATTATGATTAATACAAGTGTTGATTAAACGCTTGATATTACGAAATGCAGTCTTTTACTCCAAATACTGAATCACCATATAGAATACCATCTATACACAGATTTTGATTAAAATCTGAGGAAGTTCATAATCTGAGCCTTGGATTGTTCTTGATTTTTTTGAAAATATGGATTTTTTTTTTTTGTCAATTTTAGCTTATATTCTCTGAAGTATGCTAAATAAGAATCTGTGGGCAAAATCTGAAAATTCGTATAAGTAGTCGAATAATTAGCATTAAAATATTATAATCCAAGCGTTAATTAAACTATTATTATTACGAAATGCATTATTTTGACTCCAAATACTTAATCACCATATACAATAACATCTATACACAGATTTTTATTGATATTTGAGGAAGTTCAAAATCTGAGCAAAATGAAGATATATGCTTGGATTTTCTTCAATGCATTGAAAAAAATGGATTTTGTTGAAAATCTCAGCATATATGCTTTTCAGCACGCTGAATAAGAACCTGTGGTCAAAACCTAAGAATTCGTATAATCATTAGAGTAATTGGCATGTGAATATTATCATAATCAATCCAAGTGTTAATTACACGCTTAATATTACGAAATGCAGTCATTTGACTCCAGATACTTAATTACCATATAGAATAACATTTATGCACCGATTTTCATTTAAATATGAGGAAGTTCAAAATCTTTCTTGATTATTTTTGCAAAATGGATTTTCTTGAAAATTTCACCACATATGCTATTATGTATGCTGAATAAGAATCTGTGGTCAAAACCTGAAAATTCGCATGATTAGTCGGGTAATTAGCATGTAAATATTATTATGATTAATCCAAGTGCTAATTAAACGCTTAATATTACGAATACAGTCTTTTGACTCCAAATATTTAATCACCATATAGAATAACATCTACACACAGATTTTCTTTAAAATTTGAAATATGAGGAAGTTCAAAATCTGAGCAATATGCAAGACTATAGCCTTAGATTTTTCTTGATTATTTTTGAAAAATGGATTTTGTTGCAAATTTCAACATATATGCTCTTAAGTAAGCTGAATAAGAATCTGTGCTGAACACCTGAAAATTCGTATAGTTAGTCGAGTAATTACCAAGTAGATATTGTAATCAAACGCTTAATATTCCGAAATGCAATCTTTTGACTCAAGATAACTTAATCAACATATAGAATAACGTCTATTCACAGATTTTCATTAAAATCTAAGGAATCTGAAAATCTTGATTTTTATGAAAAAAATGGATTTTGTTGAAAATTTCAGCATATATGCTCTTAGGTATGCTGTGGTCTGTGGTCAAAACCTGACAATTCCGATAATTAGTCGAGTGATTAGCAAGTGAATAGTATCATAATTAATCCAAGTATTAATTAAACGATTAACATTCCGAAATGCCAGCTTTTGACTCCAAATACTTAATCTCCATATACAATAACATCTATAGCCTTGGATTTTTCTTGATTTTTTTGAGAAATGGATTTTGTTGAAAATTTCAGCATATATGCTCTTAGCTGTGCTGAATAAGACTCTGTGGTCAAAACCTAACAATTTCTATAATTACTCGAGTAATTAGCATGTGAATAGTTTTATAATTAACCCAAGTGTTAATTAAACGATTAACATTCAGAAATGCCAGCTTTTGATTCCAAATACTTAATCATCATATACAGTAACATCTATAGACAGATTTTCATTAGAATCTGAGGAAGTTCAAAATCTAATTTTTTTGCAAAAGATGGATTTTGTTGAAATGTCAACATATATGCTCGTAGATATACTGAATGAGAATCTGTGGTCAAAACCTGAAATTTCCTATGATTAGTCGAGTAATTAGCATGTGAATATTATTATATTTTATCCAAGCGTTAATAAAACGCTTAATATTCCGAAATTCAGTCTTTTGACTCCAAATGCTAAATCACCATATACAATAATATCTATGCACAGATTTTCATTATAATCTGAGGAAGTTCAAAATTAGAGCAAAATGCAAGGCTATGCGGCCTTTTCACTCCAAACACTTAATCACCATACACAGTAACATGTATAGACAGATTTTCATTAGAACCTGGGAAGTTTAAAATCTGAGAAAATATAGAATACCATCTATAAACAGATTTTGATTAAGATCTGAGGAAGTTCATTTAAATCTGAGGAAGTTGAAAATCTGAGCAAAATGCAAGGCCTTGGATTTTTCTTGAACTTTTTGAAGAGATGGATTTTGTTGAAAATTTCAGCATATATGCACTTAAGTGTGCAGAATAAGAATATGTGCTCAAAACCTTAAAATTCTTATATTTAGGCGAGTAATTAGCATGTAAATATTATTATGATTAATCCAAGTGTTAATCAAACGCTTGATATTACGAAATGCAGTCTTTTCACTCCAAATACTTAATCACCATATAGAATAACATCTACACACAGATTTTCTTTAAAATTTGAAATATGAGGAAGTTCAAAATCTGAGCAAAATGCAAGACTATAGCCTTAGATTTTTCTTGATTATTTTTGAAAAATGGATTTTGTTGACAATTTCAACATATCTGCTCTTAAGTAAGCTGAATAAGAGTCTGTGCTGAACACCTGAAAATTCGTATAACTAGTTGAGTAGTTACCAAGTAAATATTATTGTAATTAAACGTTAATTAAACGCTTGATATTCCGAAGTGCTATCTTTTGATTCAAAATACTTAATCAACATATAGAATAACATCTATACACAGATTTTCATTAAAATCTAAGGAATCCTGAAAATCTGAAAATCTTGATTTTTTTTTTAAAATGGAATTTGTTGAAAATTTCAGCATATATGCTCTTAGGTGTGCTGAATAAGAACCTGTGGTCAAAACCTGATAATTCTTATAATCAGTCGAGTAATTAGCATGTGAATATTATCACAATTAATCCAAGTGTTAATTAAACGAATAACAATCCAAAATGCCGGTTTTTGACTCCAAATACTTAATCACCATATACAATAACATCTATAGACAGATTTTCATTAAAATTTGAGGAAGTTCAAAATCTGAGCCAAATGACAGGCTATAGCCTTGGATTTTTTTTCATTTTTCTGAAAAAAATGGATTTTGTTAAAAAGTTCAGCATATATCGTCTTCGATATATTGAATAAGAATCTGTGGTCAAAACCTGAAATTTTCTATGATTAGTTGAGTAATTAGCATGTGAATATTATTATATTTCATCCAAATGTTAATATAACGCTCAATATTCCGAAATGCAGTCTTTTGACTCCAAATACTTAATCACCATACACAATGATATCCATGCACAGATTTTCATTAAAATCTGAAGAAGTTCAAAATCAGAGCAAAATGCAAGGTTATATGCGGTCTTTTCACCCCAAATACTTAATCACCATATACAATAGCATCCATGCACAGGTTTTCATTAAAATCTGAAGAAGTTTTAATTCTGTGAAAATGCCAGGCTATAGCCTTAGATTTTTCGTGAATTCTTTGAAGAAATGGACTTTCTTGAAAATTTCAGCATATATGCACTTAATTATGCAGAATAAGAATCTGTGCTCAAAACCTAAAAATTCTTATAATAAGGCGAGTAATTACCATGTAAATATTATTGTAAGTAATCCAAGTGTTAATTTAACGCTTAATATTCCGAAATGCAGCCTTTTGACTCTAAAAACTTAATCACGATTTAGAAGAACATCTATACACAGATTTTCATTGAAATCTGAGGAAGCTGAAAATCTGAGGAAAATCCAATTTTCTTGATTTTTTTGAAAAAATTGATTTTCTTGAAAATTTCAGCATAGATGTTCATTTGTATGATGAATAAGAATCTGTGGTCAAAACCTAAAAAATAGTATAATTAGCCGAGTAATTAGCATGTAAATATTATCATAATTAATCCGAGTGTTAATTAAACTCTTAATATTACGAAATGCAGTCTTTTACCTACAAATACCGAATCACCATATAGAATACAATAGAATAGAATCTATACAGATTTTGATTATAATCTGAGCAAGTTCATTTAAATCTGAGGAAGTTCAAAATCAGAGCAAAATGCAAGGCCTTGGATTTTTCTTGATTTTTTGAAATAATGGATTTTGTTGAAATTTTCAGCATATATGCTCTATGTCTTGAGAATACAAATCTGTGGTCAAAACCTAAAAATTCGTATAATTAGTCGAGTGATTAAAATGTGAATATTATTGTAACTTATCCAAGTGTTAATTAAACGCTTGATATTACGAAATGCAGTCTTTTGACTTCAAATACTTAATCACCATATAGAATAACATCTATACACAGATTTTCTTTAAAATCTGTGGAAGTTCAAGATCTGAGCAAAATGCTAGGCTATAGCCTTAGATTTTTCTTGATTATTTTTGAAAAATGAATTTTGTTGAAAACTTCAACATATCTGCTCTTAAGTAAGCTGAATAAGAATCTGTGCTGAAAACCTGAAAATTCGTATAATTAGTAGAGTAATTACAATGTAAATATAATTGTAAATAATCCAAGTGTTAATTAAATGCTTGATATTCCGAAATGCAATCTTTTGACTCAAAATTCTTAATCAACATATATAGAATAACATCTATACGCAGATTTTCATTAAAATCTGAGGAGGTTGAAAATCTGAGCAAAATGCAAGGCTATAGCCTGGGATTTTCTTGATTTTTTGAAAAATGGATTTTGTTGAAAATGTCAGCATATATGTTCTTAGGTGTGCTGAATAAGATTCTGTGGTCAAAACCTGACAATTCTTATAAACATTCGAGTAATTAGCATATGAATATTATCATAATTAATCCAAGTGTTAATGAAACGATGAAAAATCCGAAATGCTGGTTTTTGACTCCAAATACTTAATCACCATATACAATAACATCTATAGACAGATTTTTTTAAAATTTGAGGAAGGTCAAAATCTGAGCCAAATGACAGGCTATAGCCTTGGATTTTTTCTTTTTTCTGAAAAAAATGGATTTTGTTAAAAAGTTCAGCATATATCGTCTTCGATATATTGAATAAGAATCTGTGGTCAGAACCTGAAATTTTCTATGATTAGTTGAGTAATTAGCATGTGAATATTATTATATTTCATCCAAATGTTAATATAACACTCAATATTCCGAAATGCAGTCTTTTGACTCCAAATAGTTAATCCCCATACGCAATGATATCCATGCACAGATTTTCATTAAAATCTGAAGAAGTTCAAAATCAGAGCAAAATGCAAGGTTATATGCGGTCTTTTCACTCCAAATACTTAATCACCATATACAATAGCATCCATGCACAGGTTTTCATTAAAATCTGAAGAAGTTTTAATTCTGTGAAAATGCCAGGCTATAGCCTTAGATTTTTCGTTAATTCTTTGAAGAAATGGACTTTCTTGAAAATTTCAGCATATATGCACTTAATTATGCAGAATAAGAATCTGTGCTCAAAACCTAAAAATTCTTATAATAAGGCGAGTAATTACCATGTAAATATTATTGTAAGTAATCCAAGTGTTAATTTAACGCTTAATATTCCGAAATGCAGCCTTTTGACTCTAAAAACTTAATCACGATTTAGAAGAACATCTATACACAGATTTTCATTGAAATCTGAGGAAGCTGAAAATCTGAGGAAAATCCAATTTTCTTGATTTTTTTGAAAAAATTGATTTTCTTGAAAATTTCAGCATAGATGTTCATTTGTATGATGAATAAGAATCTGTGGTCAAAACCTAAAAATTAGTATAATTAGCCGAGTAATTAGCATGTAAATATTATCATAATTAATCCGAGTGTTAATTAAACTCTTAATATTACGAAATGCAGTCTTTTACCTACAAATACCGAATCACCATATAGAATACCATCTATACAGATTTTGATTATAATCTGAGCAAGTTCATTTACATCTGAGGAAGTTCAAAATCAGAGGAAAATGCAAGGCCTTGGATTTTTCTTGATTTTTTGAAATAATGGATTTTGTTGAAATTTTCAGCATATATGCTCTATGTCTTGAGAATACAAATCTGTGGTCAAAACCTAAAAATTCGTATAATTAGTCGAGTGATTAAAATGTGAATATTATTGTAACTTATCCAAGTGTTAATTAAACGCTTAATATTAAGAAATGCAGTCTTTTGACTTCAAATACTTAATCACCATATAGAATAACATCTATACACAGATTTTCTTTAAAATCTGTGGAAGTTCAAGATCTGAGCAAAATGCTAGGCTATAGCCTTAGATTTTTCTTGATTATTTTTGAAAACTGAATTTTGTTGAAAACTGCAACATATCTGCTCTTAAGTAAGCTGAATAAGAATCTGTGCTGAAAACTTGAAAATTCGTATAATTAGTAGAGTAATTACAATGTAAATATTATTGTAAATAATCCAAGTGTTAATTAAACGCTTGATATTCCGAAATGCAATCTTTTGACTCAAAATTCTTAATCAACATATATAGAATAACATCTATACGCAGATTTTCATTAAAATCTGAGGAGGTTGAAAATCTGAGCAAAATGCAAGGCTATAGCCTGGGATTTTCTTGATTTTTTGAAAAATGGATTTTGTTGAAAATGTCAGCATATATGTTCTTAGGTGTGCTGAATAAGATTCTGTGGTCAAAACCTGACAATTCTTATAAACATTCGAGTAATTAGCATATGAATATTATCATAATTAATCCAAGTGTTAATGAAACGATGAAAAATCCGAAATGCTGGTTTTTGACTCCAAATACTTAATCACCATATACAATAACATCTATAGACAGATTTTTTTAAAATTTGAGGAAGGTCAAAATCTGAGCCAAATGACAGGCTATAGCCTTGGATTTTTTCTTTTTTCTGAAAAAAATGGATTTTGTTAAAAAGTTCAGCATATATCGTCTTCGATATATTGAATAAGAATCTGTGGTCAAAACCTGAAATTTTCTATGATTAGTTGAGTAATTAGCATGTGAATATTATTATATTTCATCCAAATGTTAATATAACACTCAATATTCCGAAATGCAGTCTTTTGACTCCAAATAGTTAATCCCCATACGCAATGATATCCATGCACAGATTTTCATTAAAATCTGAAGAAGTTCAAAATCAGAGCAAAATGCAAGGTTATATGCGGTCTTTTCACTCCAAATACTTAATCACCATATACAATAGCATCCATGCACAGGTTTTCATTAAAATCTGAAGAAGTTTTAATTCTGTGAAAATGCCAGGCTATAGCCTTAGATTTTTCGTGAATTCTTTGAAGAAATGGACTTCTTGAAAATTTCAGCATATATGCACTTAATTATGCAGAATAAGAATCTGTGCTCAAAACCTAAAAATTCTTATAATAAGGCGAGTAATTACCATGTAAATATTATTGTAAGTAATCCAAGTGTTAATTTAACGCTTAATATTCCAAAATGCAGCCTTTTGACTCTAAAAACTTAATCACGATATAGAAGAACATCTATACACAGATTTTCATTGAAATCTGAGGAAGCTGAAAATCTGAGGAAAATCCAATTTTCTTGATTTTTTTGAAAAAATTGATTTTCTTGAAAATTTCAGCATAGATGTTCATTTGTATGATGAATAAGAATCTGTGGTCAAAACCTAAAAAATAGTATAATTAGCCGAGTAATTAGCATGTAAATATTATCATAATTAATCCGAGTGTTAATTAAACTCTTAATATTACGAAATGCAGTCTTTTACGTCCAAATACCGAATCACCATATAGAATACCATCGATACAGATTTTGATTATAATCTGAGCAAGTTCATTTACATCTGAGGAAGTTCAAAATCAGAGCAAAATGCAAGGCCTTGGATTTTTCTTGATTTTTTGAAATAATGGATTTTGTTGAAATTTTCAGCATATATGCTCTATGTCTTGATAATACAAATCTGTGGTCAAAACCTAAAAATTCGTATAATTAGTCGAGTGATTAAAATGTGAATATTATTGTAACTTATCCAAGTGTTAATTAAACGCTTAATATTACGAAATGCAGTCTTTTGACTTCAAATACTTAATCACCCTATAGAATAACATCTACACACAGATTTTCTTTAAAATAACATCTATACACAGATTTTCTTTAAAATCTGTGGAAGTTCAAGATCTGAGCAAAATGCTAGGCTATAGCCTTAGATTTTTCTTGATTATTTTTGAAAAATGAATTTTGTTGAAAACTTCAACATATCTGCTCTTAAGTAAGCTGAATAAGAATCTGTGCTGAAAACTTGAAAATTCGTATAATTAGTAGAGTAATTACAATCAAATATAATTGTAAATAATCCAAGTGTTAATGAAACGCTTGATATTCCGAAATGCAATCTTTTGACTCAAAATTCTTAATCAACATATATAGAATAACATCTATACGCAGATTTTCATTAAAATCTGAGGAGGTTGAAAATCTGAGCAAAATGCAAGGCTATAGCCTGGGATTTTCTTGATTTTTTGAAAAATGGATTTTGTTGAAAATGTCAGCATATATGTTCTTAGGTGTGCTGAATAAGATTCTGTGGTCAAAACCTGACAATTCTTATAAACATTCGAGTAATTAGCATATGAATATTATCATAATTAATCCAAGTGTTAATGAAACGATGAAAAATCCGAAATGCTGGTTTTTGACTCCAAATACTTAATCACCATATACAATAACATCTATAGACAGATTTTTTTAAAATTTGAGGAAGTCAAAATCTGAGCAAATGACAGGCTATAGCCTTGGATTTTTTTTCTTTTTTCTGAAAAAATGGATTTTGTTAAAAAGTTCAGCATATATCGTCTTCGATATACTGAATAGGAATCTGTGGTCAAAACCTGAAATTTTCTATGATTAGTCGAGTGATTAGTATGGGAATACTATTATATTTCATCCAACTGTTAATAAAAGGCTTAAAATTCCAAAATGCAGTGTTTTGACTCCAAATACTTAATCACTATATACAATATCTATGCAAAGATTTTCATTGAAGTCGAAGAATATCTGAAAAATCTGGTATAGCCTGGAATTTTCTTGATTTTGAAATAATGGAATTTTATTAAATTTCATCCAATAATAGACAGATGAATATTCGAAATCTCGCTCACCAAATAGTTAATCCCTATAATGCAATGATACCATGCAAATTATCATTAAACTGAACCAAGTTAAATCAAGCTAAATATTAAATGCGGTTTTTCACTCAAATACTTAATCACCATATACAATACATCATACACAGTTTTCATTAAAATCTGAGGAGTTTATTCAAAATCCCCTTGCTTATTTTTGAATTTATGGACTTTTGAAAATTTCAGCATATATGCCTTAATTTTGCAGAATAAGAATGTGTGCTTAAAACCTAAAAATTCTTATAATTTTGCGAGTAATTACCATGTAAATATAATTGTAATAATCCAAGTGTTAATTTAACGCTTAATATTCCGAAATGCACTTTTGACTCAAAATTTAATCACCATATAGAAAACATCTATACACAGATTTTCATTAAATCTGAGGAAGTTGAAAATCTGAGCAAAATCAGGGATTTACTTCCCGGATTTTTTTGATTTTTTGAAAAATGGATATTTTGTGTGAAAATTTTCAACCAATATTATTAGCAATTATGTAAATATTATCATAATTAATCCGAGTGTTAATTAAACTCTTAATATTACGAAATGCAGTCTTTTACCGTCCAAATACCGAATCACCATATAGAATACCATCGATACAGATTTTGATTATAATCTGAGCAAGTTCATTTACATCTGAGGAAGTTCAAAATCAGAGCAAAATGCAAGGCCTTGGATTTTTCTTGATTTTTTTGAAATAATGGATTTTGTTGAAAATTTCAGCATATATGCTGAGAATACGAATCTGCGGTCAAAATCTAAAAATTCTTATAATTAGTCGAGTGATTAGCATGTGAACATTATCATAACTTATCCAAGTGTTAATTAAACGCTTAATATTACGAAATGCAGTGTTTTGACTTCAAATACTTAATCACCATATAGAATAACATCTATACACAGATTTTCTTTAAAATCTGAGGAAGTTCAAAATCTGAGCAAAATGCAAGGCTATAGCTTTAGATTTTTCTTGATTATTTTTGAAAAATGAATTTTGTTGAAAAACTTCAACATATCTGCTCTTAAGTAAGCTGAATAAGATCTGTGCTGAAACTGAAAATTCGTATAATTATTAAGTAATTACAATTCAAATATAATTGTAATTAATCCAAGTGTTAATTAAACGCTTAATATTCCGAAATGCAATCTTTTGACTCAAAATTTTTAATCAACATAGAGAATAACATCTATACACAGATTTTCATTAAAATCTGAGGAAGTTGAAAATCTGAGCAATCAAATAGCCTGGGATTTTCTTGATTTTTTTGGAAAAAATGGATGTTGTTGAAAATTTCAGCATATATGCTCTTAAGTATGCTGAATAAGAATCTATAGTCTAAACCTGAAAATTCGTATAATTAGTCGAGTGATTATCATAAAATATAATTAATCCAAGTGTCAATTAAACGATTATTATTATGAAATGCATTGTTTTGACTCCAAATACTTAATCACCATATACAATAACATCTATATACAGATTTTCATTAAAATTGAGGAAGTTCAAAACTGAGCAAACCAAGG